>NC_052360.1:68725372-68734222 GCF_009727055.1 Benincasa hispida | reverse complement strand
GAGCGGAACAATATTTGTACTTTCAATTCAATTAAGAACTTGCGTTGTTTGTAATACACATCTTTCTCTTTCTAATCTATTCACAAGACTTGTCGTCGCATCCCACGTCTTTGCACAATCTTCACAGCCAGCCTTAATCCTAGTATGTTGCACATAAAGCCTGCATCTAGCTTAGGTTTATTGTATTTTTATGTCTTATCGCACATAATCCTAGTATGTTGCACGTAATAACCAGTACCACTTCCCCGTGTTCGACCTCGGATCACACCGAGAAACTTGCGGTGGAATTACACTTGGTTCCATCGTAAGGAAACTTATGACAACGTAGGGCATACTACCTGAGCAATCCCTAATTAACGCATAAATAGTAGTAGTATTGCATCATTGTGAGCATTTAATATCATACATACCGAACGTTTTACAAGTTTATGACACCATTGCCGGGGACGCTGGTTAATGGTTAATGTTGAACATTTTCATGTTATGTGCAGGATAGATCTCTTTGTACTGACTGTTAATGACTTAGAAGTACTAGGGGTGGTCTGGTAACTCTAAATGAACCCAGAGATCAAGTATATTCTTCACGTAGAGTTCATCAGGTTTGAATTAACTGGCGAATAAGTATGGCTGAAGAGAATATGGCTTCTGCTGGAAGCCTGAGGGTAGATTTGGCAGTGCAAGATCCTGTTTCTCTTGCCGTTGATCAGAACATCCCTATGAGGGAGTATGCAGTTCCAGATCTTTAAAATTTTTCACCAGGAATTTCAAGACCAGTAGTTGAGGGGAATGCAAGCTTTGAAATGAAACCTATCATGCTGCAAATGATTCAGAATGTGGGACAATTCGGAGGATTATCGGGAGAAGACCCACACACACATTTAACAAACTTCGCAGTCATATGTAACACATTCTCTCCACCTGGTGTAACTCAAGAAAGTCTTAAACTGTATCTATTCTCGTACACATTGCGAGATGAAGCAAAGAGGTGAGCTCAACCATTAGAGTTGGGCAAAATTCATGGATGGGGACAGTTGGTTGATAGGTTCATGAATAGATTCTTCCCTCCATCTGTTAACGCAAAGTAGAGAAGAGAGGTGTTGAATTTTGATTAAAAGAGTTATGAAACCCTGAGCACCGCTTGGGTGTGATTTTGGTAGTTAGTAAAGAACTGTCCGCATATTTAGATTCCTGATAGTATCTTGATGGAAACCTTTTACAATGGTCTAGACCCATCAACGCGAGTAGTTTCCGACTCCTCTGCAGAGGGAGGGTTAATGAATAAGTCATATATGAAAGCAAAGAGCATATTGGATCGTATATCGCGACATTCTAATGAATGGATTGATAATGGGCTTGAGGTAAGATGTCTGGAACTAGAAAGAGTAGAAAGGGCCAATGTGCCAACAGACACAGTGAGTGCACTAGTAGAGTAAATGACCACGATGACATCGCTCCTCCAGATGGTGGCTAATCAGTAGAAAACTCTCTCCCAAAGAGTAGCGCAAGTTAACGTGGTGACTCATTTTACCGCTATGGATTGCACTCAATGGGGAGAGGTACATCCAACAGACGTCTGCCCATGGGATCAACAACCTGAATATGCTATTTATGATGAATCATGGGGCAACGACCACAATCATGATTGGGGGGATCACCCAATTTTCGATTTGGATGAGAATTTCAGTCATGAAGATTCTATCAATTTAGTTATCAAGAGGATCGAGGCAACCCTTCGATCTTCACTACCCCGGAATGCAGTCCAAGTGATTCTCAAGGTACACAACCATGCGACCAACTGTTTGCATATGATACCTCTTGCAGTACCTCATCTCTGGAAACATCACTGAAGCATTACATTGAAAAGAGCGAGGCAATGAGACAGTTGCAAGCTGACTCTCTCAAAGAATTAGAAGACCAAATAGATCAGCTTGCGAGAGAATTAAATAAGAAAACATCTGGTACATCACAACGAAGTTGGGGCCAAAAGGTAATGAACAATGTCATGTCGTGACATTGCGGAGCGGTAGAACAACAACCCCCATTGCGCCGAAGGTACCAGATACAGTAACAGTACCAGCTGATTTAACTATTGATGATGACCAAGTACAAAATAACGAAAGCAACCCTAATTCAGAAGCAAGATTATTTGCAAAAGATGAAGCTTCTCAAGACTTAAATTCTCAATCAACGCAACTGCCAACCAACAACACACAGCAAGCACAGGACCTCACTAAGCAGCAAAGTGAGCAGGAAACACACCGGAATCCTCCACCTTTCCCGTCCAGGCTGAAAAAGAAAGATGATAGTAAGCAATTTCAGAGGTTCTTGGATGTTATTCGATAGCTGCATATTAATATTCCCTTAATAGAAGCATTAGAGCAGATACTGAGCTATGTGAAATTCCTCAAGGACATTCTAGCTAATAAGAGAAAGATCGGAGAAAATGAAACAGTTGCACTAACATACGAGTGTAGCGCTTTGTTTCAAAATAATCTCCCTGCTAAAATGAAGGATCCTGGGACTTTTACATTACCCTACACCATAGGAGGGAAGATGGTCGGGAATGCACTGTGTGATTTGGGGGCGAGCATAAATTTGATGCCCTTGTCAATCTTTAAGAAGCTAGACATCGGCGAAGCCAAACCAACCACGATTACATTACAGTTAGCCAATAGATCAATAAAGCTTCCAGAGGGCAAGATAAAAGACGTTCTCGTGCAAGTAGACAAGTTTATCTTCCCCACAGATTTCGTTATATTGAATTATGAGGCAGATAGAGAAATCCCTATCATCCTACGACGCCCATTTCTCGCAACAGGGTGAGCATTGATTGATGTGCAGAAAGAAGAGTTGACCATCCGGGTCGATGATCAAGAGGTAAAGTTCAACGTACTCAATGCGTTGAAGTATCTAGGAGATGTAGAAAACTGCCAATATATCGAAGAACTACAGGGAGAGCAGTTACAGGAACCCCTAGAGGAAAGAGAGGAGGAAGATTTTGAAGAAGGCACAATATTGGAGGAGGATTGCGCTGCAATTCACGTTGAATCTAATTTTGAACCGCTCGAGTTATCTGAAGAGCCACCTATGTTAGAGTTAAAGTCGTTGTCGGTGCACTTAAAGTATGCTTACTTGGGAAGTAACGACACGTTACCAATTATCATCTCTGCATCACTAAGTAAGGAGAAAAAAGATGCTCTTATACGGATCCTAAGGAACAACGCAAAAGCCTTAGGATGGACCTTGGTAGATATTCGAGGAATCAGTCCTTCGTATTGCATGCACAAGATTCGTCTGCAGGAAGGAAAGAATGGATCAGTAGAAAGGCAGCATCGCTTAAACCCTGCCATGAAGGAGGTTGTAAAGAAGAAAATAGTGAAGTGGCTGGATGCCAATGTCATCTACCCGATATCTGATAGTAGCTGGGTAAGCCCAGTGTAGTGTGTTCCAATGAAAGGGGGGATGATAGTCATCACTAATGGCAAGAATGAATTGGTTCCCACAAGGATAACTATGGGGTGGAGAATCTGCATGGACTACCGCAAGCTAAATTTGGCTACCAAAAAGGACCACTTTCCACTCCCGTTCATTGACCAGATGTTGGACAGACTTGCAGGGAATGATTTTTTCTGCTTTCTTCATGGCTATTCAGGGTATAACCAAATAGCAATTGCACCGGAGGATTAGGGCAAGACAACCTTCACGTGCCCATTTGGTATGTTCGCGTTTCGACGCATGCCATTTGGACTTTGTAATGCACCTGGCACTTTTCAACGACGCATGATGGCAATATTTTTGGATTACTTGGAGGAGTCAGTCGAGGTTTTCATGGATGATTTCTCAGTTTTCGGCAGTAACTATGACTTCTGTTTGACCAATCATGAGAAAGTCTTGAAGAAATGCGTGGAAACAAATCTTGTATTGAATTGGGAAAAATGCCACTTCATGGTGGAGGAAGGAATAGTTCTGGGTCACAAAATCTCCAAGGCAGGATTGGAAGTTGATCAAGCAAAAATCGACGCAATTTCCAAATTACCCCCACCGATGAATGTAAAAACACTAAAGAGCTTTCTGGGTCACGCGGGATTTTATAGAAGATTTATTCGCAATTTCTCTCAGATCGCAAGACCCCTTAGTGCACTTCTCGAAGTTGACAGCGAGTACAATTTTGATAATGCCTGTACTAAAACATTTAACACATTAAAAGATGCACTTTTCTCCACTCTGATTTTGGTTGCGCCAGATTGGACGCAACCCTTTGCATTGATGTGTGACGCTAGCGGATATGCTGTGAGCGTAGTTTTGAGTCAACATCGGGAAAAGGTTTTGCATCCCATTTATTATGCGAGCAAAACACTGAACGACGCACATGAGAACTATACGACCATGGAGAAAGAAATGCTTGCAGTGGTATTTGCATTGGAGAACTTTCAACAGTACCTGATCGGAAAAAATGTGGTGGTGTATACAGATCACTCTGCGATTAAATATCTAATGACAAAGAAGGATGCAAAACTAAGATTGATACGGTGGGTATTGCTCCTGCAAGAGTTTGACCTAGAAATTAAAGATAGGAAGGGCACCGAGAACCAAGTTGCAGATCATTTGTCAAGACTGGAAAATTGCGTGGTTTAAGGGATAGAAAAAGATATTGAGGAAAGATTCCCCGATGAGCTGCTGATGGCAGTAGACGTTAATATTCTCTTGTATGCAGACATAGTAAACTTTATAGTTTGCGGTCAACTACTAGATGATTATACTTACCAACAGAAGAAGAAGCTAAGAAGTGACGCAAAATTTTATTTCTGGGACGATCCATTCCTATATCGACAAGGACCTGATCATATAATACGTCGATGCGTTCTTGAGCACGAAGCCAAGAGCATTTTAGAACTCTGTCATGAGTCCCCATATGGAGGACATTTTGGGGGGCAAAGGACTGCAGCAAAAGTTTTACAGTGCGGCTACTTTTGGTCAACTTTGTTCAAGGATGCCCATGCCCATGTTGTGCAATGCAACAGGTACCAAAGGACAGGGAATATGTCCAAAAGAAATGAAATGCCATTGACGTCAATCTTAGAAGTTGAAGTATTTGATATATGGAGAATTGACTTCATGGGCCCGTTCCCACCATCCAAAGTCATCAATATATTTTGATTGCAGTTGATTATGTATCAAAATGGGTTGAGGCCATTGCATGTGCCAAGAATGATGTAGTCATTGTGGCGAAGTTCTTAAAGAAGAATATTTTTACGTGCTATGGAACGCCACGTGCCTTAATCAGCGATGAGGGCTCTCACTTCATCAACCGCATAATTACTAACCTGTTGACTAAATTCAACGTCAGCCATCGAGTGGCAACTGCTTATCACCCACAGACTAATGGGCAGGCAGAGATCTTTAACAGAGAGATTAAAACGATCTTGGAGAATGTGGTTAATATTGCCAGAAGAGATTGGTCACCCAAGCTGGACGAGGCACTATGGGCTTACAGGACTACCTATAAAACACCAATTGGCATGTCTTCGTATGCCCTGGTCTTCAAAAAATCTTGTCATCTGCCGCTTGAGTTGGAACACAAGGCAATGTGGGCATGCAAGAAGCTGAAGTTCGATTTAGCCAGTGCGGGGAAAGTTTGGAAGTTACAATTGAATCAGTTGGTCGAATGGCGAAGGGATGCATATGAAAATGCCAAGATATATAAGGAGAAAATGAAGAAATGGCATAATGACCGCATAAACGACCGGACATTCAAGTAAAGTCAGCAGGTATTGCTATTCAACGTGCATCTATGATTGTTACCTGGAAAGTTGAAGTCTCGCTGGTCCAGGCCATTTTAGATCAAGACCATCTTTCCCCACGGGGCAGTGGAATTAACAACGTTGGATGGGAGCAGCGCATTCAAAGTCAATGGTCAGCGGATCAAACCCTATTATAGGGGTAACTTTGATCGATGCATGGACACCATTGATTTGGGCAAGCAGGATTAAAATGCTTGCAGGGAAAGCGATTGTGGTAATTCTATGAACTTCTTTCAGTCGACCTTACCATCTATGTTTACTTGCTTTCTTTATAGCTTTCTTTTATCGTTTGTTTCATTTTATGATCACTGTTTAATAGGATTAGGCCTTATTGTTCTAGAAGTTTCATATGTTTACATACGTTAAATGTAGTAATGTGGGCACATGACTTTGTGAATGTTCGATTAATCACCACAAGACCTTTTTCAACTTGCATTAAGAAGAGAGGAAAATAAACTGGTATATAATGAGAGGTTGGGTGTAGTAAGTAGAAGGAAGAGGAGATATGCATCTAATACACCCAAATACATTGCAGTGAAGGGTGTGTTGCGCACATATGCATCCTTTGCCCGGTCTTAACTAAATGCACTATGTTGAGGTATCCTCCAGAAATGTATTTAGTTAAGGGGTGTGCTGCGGGGATGTATGCGTGTACCCATCCTCAGTAAAAATGTATCTGCGTTTATTGGAAGCATGACATGAATTGCAAATCATGCACCCTTCCGATGCAAATTGTAAGTTAACCGAATTCTTTGACTCTTGTACAGGCATGAGAAAATTTTGTTTGTAATGCGACCATTTGTAATATATTCGCATACTTTGTTAATAGTCAATACAATCAAAGTACATAATTCACTCTACTCTTTGTCTGTGCCTCTTTCTTTATCTTCCTTTGTTAATCTTTGCTATTTATACTCTTGTGTTTTTACGATCTTCATTGTGTTGCTATGACATATTATATGTTACACTTAGAAAAATTTCCCATACTTAATAAATTTTGACTAACACTTAGTTAACTCTTAGTTTAGCAGTACTTTACCTTCTATCTTTCAAAGTCCTGCTCAAACCTTCTTTTTGAAATTTTCTTTTAAGTGTTTGTCTAATCTATCCAAACAATGTAATGAGGACCTTGCTCATCTTTAAATTTGAGGGTGGGGAAGGTCTAAGCAGATGAAATCAGAAGTATGCAATATTTCAAAAAATGGGTGCATTTTCATTAAAAAAAAATAATAAATAATTTTTTTTTTTTGCGAAACTCCAGTGTCAGCACAAGGGAAAATTTCAAAACAGTTCCCAACCTTATAAGAGTTTAGTTGTGAAAGAAGCCTGCTCGTAGTTGGATGTTCGTATGACACGCGTAGAAGCAAGCCAAAACGAAGGTGGGTTTCCAAGAACGGTGTTGTATAAACCAAAAGGAAAAAATAAAATAAAATAATGCAAAGGACAACTCCTTTGATTATCATGAGTTAAAGGTAGAATTGGTACACTACCGTAGTTGGATGTTCGCATGACACCCGTGGGGACAAGCCAAAATGAAGAGTGTAACCATGACCAACTATCTCTAAGTGAATAAATCACGCAAAGTGTTGCCCACCGCATATAGATACATCAAGTTGTTTTGATAAAGAAGAGATAAACTTTCTATTTTGAAAACTCAAAAAGTGTCTTTGAGAAGAATTTTGTTACATAGAAGAATAAAGTAAGGCTTTCTAAGAATTAGCAAGGATGGAAGAAAAGTGCGATGTCAGGTAATGTGACTAAGTGTAACATTCAGAGCAACCAATCATCGCAAAAATATAGGAAGGAATGGAGCATGATTGCCTTAGTAGAAGATATGCTTAAGGACAAGCATATATCTACATTTGAGGGTGTGATAACTTGTAGAAATACAAGTTATTTATGCCACCTTATCTAGATATTGTGGCCAAACGTTAGTAATTATGCGCCAATTGTATGAAAATTAACCTAGTATGACAATAATTATAAATGTTTGCAATTACACCCACTAACGCCAAAAAGATGGAGGACAAGCCAAACTTTACTCTGTTTTATAGAAGACCAAGTCACCGTTTGCGCTCAAGGCTCATGAGAAACTAATCAACGCATCTTTGTCACGTTGCCCCCGTCGATCAACCATCCAGAGACGATTACCGAAGTAACGTCGCAATGCGACAGTTTGTCCAGAGCTATGCTTCGACCGCATGCGGTAATAAAAACAAACACCGCATGCGAACCCATGATTGAAAGATGCAACTGAGCAACGCGATAGCAGAGGATTTAGACACGTGTACAACTAACGGTTGTACAGAATTGATGGTCTGATTGCATAATAGAAGGAATAATATCCCTCCATCTGTGGAATTACCATAACCATCACGTGGGGACCACAAGGCCGGAGTCAAAGGATCTACTCCTATAAATACGCCAGTGATTTCAGAGAAAAGTATGCTATTGGATACTGGGCTAAGTGCTGCAAGATTTTAGAGAGAAAAGGCTGAGCTGAGTGCTAAAGAGAAGAAATCCGGGAAGAGAATGAGATAAGGCCGAGAGGTAAATCTCAGATCCGACCTGTCATATACTTGATCGAAGCTCTATGCAGAGACCCTTGCTACCGGTGGAGCAAGCCTGAGAGGGAAGCTCTTCCTGCCATCGAAACCATCCGATCCGACAAGCAGATCTCCATCGAATCTATGCCAAGACATTGGCACCAGATTGTATCTATTCTATCTCTCTTTCATTGTATTTCATATTTTCTTTATCTCTTCATTCACAAATCATGTATCAAAAACTTAGTAAAAATATTAAATGTTTCGATAAATTTCGTTTACCATTTTCTGTCTATTTCCGTTCACCCATTAGTCATTTTCTTCATGATGTTTTCTTAATCCCTTGATGAGCAATATGAATCACCAAGAACTTAATATGTATTAAAGTTATAAAATACGTTTAGCTAAAGCATGCTAGATGGCATATTCACCTGTGAGAGCAGAAGTGAAGATGTCATTCTGATCTATCGAGAGAAGGTCAGAAGAGTGCGTTAACTAAAGCG
>NC_052360.1:68703471-68725347 GCF_009727055.1 Benincasa hispida | reverse complement strand
TATTCCTTTATTATTCTTTATGGTTTTATTCAGCCAGGTTTTCCCTTTTTAAATTCAAAAGAAGAAATTTGGGCAGCACTTTTACCCGAGCTTTTCTCTTTTTAATCTTCCACAGAACTTCCATCAACTCACACTTACTTTTTTCACACGATTCTTATGTTACTGAGTTTGTTTGAGAATGCGTTAAATCTTTCCGGCCAAAGGGTCCTATTTATAGTAGCTTTTCAGCTTCTTCTCAGTCTGATAAATCATCGTACAGGTGGCTTCTTTTAAAATTACTTATGTTAGGATTCCTCTCAAATAGACACCTAATTTTGGCTAACGGTTTGCCTCCTTACTTCATCATTCTTCTGTTTGTATTCAATTTTTAGGGTTTTTCCCATGTATAATCTTATAAGATTCGCTTGGCCAAATTCAACGCATAATTCGCGCTTCTGTCCAAATCTCGCTTCACCTCTACTTCTTAAAATCTCGCTCTCTTCCGTTTTCTCGCTACGGGGAATTTATCTGGAGGCCTTTTTCTTGGCTGGAAATCCCGCTTCTCCACTCTCGCTTCAAATTTTATCTTCCGTCTCGCTCTCTTTCAGCTTTCTTCGCTCTCACTTCTCGCTCCCGCTCCCGCTCCCGCTCTTTTTCCTACTGTTCTCGCTAAGATAGCTCTTCTTTTACTCTCGGCCTCTCTCCAACTTCCTTCCTACATTGCTGCTCACTTCCAATTATTCCTTCAATCTCGCTCTCATCCAGGGATCTGGCTCTCTCTACTCTCGCCAGCTCTCAATGTCAGCTAGGCATCGGCTCGGCTGTGGTTCTCGCTCTCCAATTTCTTTCCTTCGATCGCCGCAGCTCTCTTCTTCAGGAATCTCGTTTTCTCCAGTTTTCTCGCTGGTGTGGCTCTCGCTCTCTCCCACTTTCTTCGCCTCCCGCTCGCTCCCTTATTTCATTTATCTTTGGAAATGAATAAATTCCAATTTCCGCAATTTATTTATTTTATATTATTATTTTTTTTTCTAAATTTCCACCTTTAAATAAAATTTTCGTCCTTGCTTATTTATTTGATATTTTAATTTCCTGTATGCGTACCAAATCTGCCGGGTCGTTACATAACGAAGACCCTTAGCATCACTTGGGTGCGATTCAGAAGACTTGGTGAAGAATTTTTCCGCATATCGGAATACCCGATGCGTCCTGGATGGGGGACCTTTTATAATTGGCCTGAACAGATACATTTGGAGGCTGTTGCTGAGCCTCCGCGGTAGGAGGTTTTATAGATAAAACATACACTGAGGCCAAGGTCATCCTTGATCGCATTCTCACGGAATATGGATGACTGGGTGTGGATGATGGACTACGGAGGAAGAGAGGCTCCGAAAAGAAGAAGAAATGATACTACTATTGTCCCTACGCGACTGAGAAGGGACAACTTTTGGTCCCCCCCAAATGGGCCACAAGTAACCTCTATCCTCCAAGTCGATGGCTCTTAATCAAGCTGCCCCTCTCCCAAAGGATCCAGTGCAAACCCAATACACAGGCATAAGTGGCTTGCAATTCAGTTGCGTCAATTGTGGAAGAGGGCCATGCAGCGGAAATTGTGCCATCGAACATGCAGCAAGTATACACTATCCAGAACAAACCTATACAGCCAACACGCTATAATCCTGGTTGGAGGAATCACCCCTAATTCGTTGAGGGGAGGGAAAACTAAAACCAGGTGGGCCAAGTAACCATCAGAATAGCAACTCAGGGAATCGAGGAACCCTCCAGCCTTTTCACCACAATCAGAAATTTAGGGTCACAGAGACAATCACACAACCAACCCCATCCTCTTTCAAACCCTCTAGTATCATTGGAAGTTCCTGCCTCAAGCAATAACATGGATAAAGAATGATGCGGGTGATGCAGGCGTAGGTGTCTTTCAATTAGAAATTTTGGAGATTCAAGTGGGGCAGCTAGCATCCGAACTTCGAAATATAACACCTGGAATGTTGCCGAGCAATTTCTGAAGGCCCTTTGGAATCTCACTGAGAAGGAGCAATGTCCTAAAGACGTTGGGACAAGCTGGGACACCTGCGGAGGTTGTGGATTGCATTGATCAGGAGAAAATTGTCTTCCGGTCCATATCTCAATTCCTATGTTTACTTGCTTTTTTGAATTTATTGCTTTATGAATTTCATTATCGCTTTTCATTTTAATTTTTTTTTATGACTTTATGAATTTATGCTTCATTTAATTCTCTTGCGTTTATTTCCATGTTCGCTTTATCCCTTACTTTTTTCGCCATAAATGCGTTATTCTTAAATGTTTGCGTGAATGATTGCCTACTTAATAGAAGAAATTATTAACCGCAATGTTCCGTTGTGCTTGCTGTTGATGAAAAAGAAAATAAAAATAATAATAATAATAAACAAAACAAAACAATCAACACCGGTATGCCATTTTGCAGTCATGGGTGCATCTTGTACTTACAAGATTACACTTGCGATTCATCCTAACTCAAATGCATTGCATTGAGGGGTATGTGCGCTCATATATGTTCTGCCCAATCCTTAGCAAAAATGCACTATGGTTGAGGAGGTGCTTGCGCTTGGTAGAAATATCGTTTGCCGCCCAATCCTCCAGAAATGCATTGCGTTAGGGTGGTGTTGCGGGGATACATGCGTTGATTTGCCTGTCCTCAGCAAAATGTTATTTGCTTTAATGATGCAACTGGTGTTAATTTTTAATTCATGCACCCGTCTGAATTCAAAATTTCAAAAGATAACTACAATTCAATTTTTTTAGGTTTATCTAAATTCTTTGATTCTTTTGTAACGTACTTCAAATTTTTTGTATTGCGTTTAATTGTTAATTCTTTGTAATACTTAGTTGAATTTTCAATACAAACTAAGTAACATTTTTTTTCAAGTATGCCAAATAGCCTCTTCTTTATCATCTTTGTCTTTATTTTTGATTTTCTTGATCTTTTATTTTTCATTATTCATTGCGCTTTGCCAATGATGGCTATAATATGCATTACCTATGAACATTTCCTACATTTGTATTCTGACTAACACTCAGTTAATTCGTAGCTATAGCAATTACTTTACCTTTTATTCCTTCAAAATTTCGCTCAAACCTTCTTTTTGAAATTTTTGTCTAAGTGTTTTGTCCTATTCTGGTCCAAAACAACGCAATGAGGGACCTTGCGCACCTCTACATTAAGGGTTGGGAAGGTCTGAGCAGATGAGATCAAGTGATGCAGTCATTATAAGAAAAATGCGTTCATATTTCAAAAAAAACAAAAAAAAAAAAAAAAAGAAGAAGAAGAAGAAGAAGAAGAAAAATAAAAATTGGTATGTAATGCGATGCATGGTGCATTTCCATGATAACAGATTACACTTTGTGTCATTACCCCCAAATGCATTGCGTGAGGGGGTGTGTTCTGTTGCGCTGCGTTATGTGTTCTTTTTGCCCGTCCTTAACGAAAATGCACTATGTTGAGGTAATGTTTGCGCGGTAGAAATATCGTGCGCCCGTTCCTCCAGAAATGCATTTGAGTTAAACGGTGTTGTTCGGGGAGTACATACGTTGTTGCCCCGTCCTCAGCAAAATTGTATTTGCGTTAATGGAAGCGTAGTGTTAATTTTTAAATCATGCAACCCGTCTAAATCAAATCCAAAAGATAACTGCAATTTATTATTTTTCTATGAATAGGAAGCCAATTCTTTTGATTCTTTGTACAATGCCAAAAAAATTTTTGTATTGCAGTTTAATTTGGTAATTCTATTGGTATACTTAGTAATTCAATACAACTATAGTAACAATTCTATTCCATATTGCCATAGCCTCTTTCTTTATCATCCTTTGCATTATTTGTGATATTCTTGATCTTTTGTATTTTGCGTTATTAATTATGCTTGCCATGATGAGTTATATGCATAACTTAGTAACATTTCCCACACTTTGTATTTCTAACTAACACTTTAGTTAATTCGTAGCTATTAGCAATACTTTACCTTTTATCTTTCAAAATTCTCTTCAAAACTTTTTTTGAAAAATTTGTCTAAGTGTTTGTCTATTCTGTCCAAATTAAACGCCAATGGGACCTTGCGCATCTCTAAATTTGGAGCGGGGAAAAGGTCTGAGTAGATGAGAACAAGTGTGCAGTCATTAAGCAAAAATGCATTCATTTCATTTCTAAAAAAAAAATCATATTAACTCCGAATGTCAGCGCAAGGGAAAATTGCAGAATAACAATGTCCCAACCTATAAAAGTTTAGTTGTGAAAGAAGCCTGCTCGTAGTTGGATGTTCGCTATGACACCAGTGGAGTAGCAAGCCAAAACAAAGGTTGGGTTCTCCCAAAAGAACGTTTGAAATAGCAGAAAAAAAAGATTAAAGAAAAAATAAAAGAACAATTGGGATCCTCTTGAATTTCTATGAGTTTTAAAGGTTTTTGAGATATTGGAACCATTTCAACCGGGTAGTTGGATGTTCGCGATGACCACCATCCTGGGGACAAGTCCAAAATGAAGAGTGTAACCATGATCAACATCTCTAAAAATATCACGCAAATTTGCCACCCGCATTCAGGAACATCAAGTTGTTTTTGATAAGAATAGGTAAACATTTCTTTTTTTAAAACTAGCTTTAGAGAAAAGCATTTGAGGAAAATATATTGTAGTTCTAGAAGAATAAAGAGGGCTTTGTTATGATTTTTCAAAGTATAGAAAGAAAATTGCGATGTTTTTAAGTAATGTGCGCCTAAGGTGAGCATTCGGAGCAACCAATCGATGCAAAATTTGTAGGGATAGGAATGAGCAATATTACCTTAGTAGAGATATGCCTTGATGGTAGTAGAAATATATTCTTAAAATTGAGGTGTGATACACCTTGGTAGAAATACAAGTTATTTATACTGTTTTTATTTAGATATTGCGACCAAAGAAAGGAAAAGTTGCGTCAATTGTATTGGAAAATTTAGCTAAGAAATGCAGACGAGAATTATTAAATTGTCATCAATACACCCACTGACACCATTGGGATTGGTAGGAAAAGAATGTTTCAATTCTGTTGCAAGGAAATTTCAAGTCATCGCATGCGTTCATGCTCAAGATAATCTGAACAACGCATCTTACATCGCATTGCACCAATCATTTAGGAATGAATAGACGGATCAACGGCAATTGATTGGCGAGCATGCGACAATTCATTTCAAGAGCTAAGCGATCAACGCAATTCTTCAACCGCTATGCGGTAATAAAAAACAATAACCGCATGTGGGGCAAACGATCGAAGATGTTAAAGACAACGGCAATTGCGGGGATTCCGACGCCGTGTACAAGCTGACCTGTGCATTTTCTGAATGGAATTGATTGGCGTAATAGAAGGAATATTCACTCCACCATTTTCGAAACTGCCTTAACTTTACAGTTTGGGGACCACAATCAAAGATGTCAAAGCTGAGCCTATAATAGCGCTCCAGCCATTTGCAGTGAAAGATATGGTGGCGAATACAGAAAAAATGTATATACTGTATCTGAGAGTGACACGAGACATTTCTCGTGTTATTTTACTGGTAATATTACATTAACTTGTTAACACCTTTTTTATTAAGAATAAAACTGTTCGGTGATATACCATGAACATAGTCGCAAATAATCCGGCATAAATCAGACGACTCCTCAATGAGCTGTGTGCAAGCACCATTCAGAGGAATGACAAACGAGCTGGAAGAGGAAACTATGGGTTAGGTCTCTGTGCACTAGTGTGCACAGTCAGTACCTTATATTACTACTTGATACGACATTGCCTAGGGTGCAAGCTCTTGTAACACATTACGCATGAGAAATCTTTACCCTCGGATTTAATGACCTGTGAGCAAGCCTAGAGAGTTAAAGCTCTTGCTGACTACTATGCCACCATTTCCACCATCATCCTTTGGAGCAACCTAAAACAGCAAACATATCCCGCGCATACAGCGCTGTCTCATACTGTCACGCTCTCTCGCACAGTCCTCTCAGTCGTCTGTTATATCTTGTCATCTCATATGTCTCGAAGTTCTGTCATCAATATCTCCTTATTCGTCTCTCTTGCCTGTATATAACTCGCGCCGATGGATACTGGTAAGCTCTCATATGAACATCCACCTTTCTACCATGTGTACTATGAGTGGTAGACAGTGTCGTAGACTTCTTCAGTGTATGAATTAGTAATAACATACCTGCTGTGCTTCGTGTCCTAATTTTCATCCTCTTATACGTCTTTTTGCAATAAGGTATCGACTTCACAACTACCGTCTATTATATCTTCAGACGTTTACATCACACGGGATTAATTGTGATTCTATCGTATCGCCTCTGCGCACAATTATTCTAGCCAATAATTGACCTGGATCGAAATTAGATGGGGATTATGTGTTATGCGACCTATGAGCAATACAGCTTACGCTCCACCGAGACTTGCGCTCACTGCCACTATCATTTGGTAGCGACAACATCTTATTCAGCCCCGTGATCTGATATATACTTATGAAAAGTCTGTAAGTGTGATTCTCTGCCCATTCTCCAAGCAATTAAGGCCTCTCTGACAGAAATTCCAGGCGAGGAAGGGTATAGTGGTAAGCAGGTGTAGGGTGCTGGTAAATTAGGCATAATTCCTTATGGGGATGTTTCGGTTAGCAGCCAGGAAAATAGGATCCTGCATTGGCCTTGTTGACTAAGATTTTGATCATTACAACAATGGATGGATGGTACAAGCTCATGTGCCCGTTACTAGTTCCCCGGCAACGGCGCCACAAACTTGTAACGCATAAAATTAAGATATACAATGATTAATGTTCTATGCTCGAAATGATGCGATACTACCACTAGATATGCGTTAATGATGGGTGTTCACGTAGTATGCCATGCGTTGTCACAAGTTTCCTTACGATAGAACCAAGTGTAATTCCATCGCAAGTTTTTCGGTGTGATCTGAGGTCGAACATGGGGACTGGTTTAGATTATTGTGGTATGTTCGTGATATATGCGACCAGGTTTTCAATCTTTTAAAAAGTTTTAGTACAAGTATATAAATTGCGATAAAATAAAGTAAAGCGGTAAAGATGCGATAATAAAATGAAATACAATAAACTTAAGCAAGATGATATTGTTGGATTTTATGTCCTAAAACTCGTAGTTTGTAAATTAATAAATATATTCTATTTTGTTTTTCGATAAATTTGTTATTGAAATTGTAATCTTGAATCCAATAAACTAAGGTCCTGAGGCTATTTAATGTAGTTTGAGCTTTATGTAGTGACATAAAGGTGGATCAAGTTCAAATATATAGCCAAAATGGTCTATAGTATATGAATAAGGTTGGGCGCCTTATTCTGGGGACACTATGTATGTGGCCCACTTTGTAGTTAGTACAAATGATGTATCTTGAATCGTTCATATAGAGATATGTGAGTGGGGGCATCCTATGTAAAGAGTTTACATAAGACTGAACCATGAAATAGTCACTTTTTATGTTCTAAATACTGTTTTATGTATAAAACTGACTATTTCGTTAATTGATGATCTAGGTAACTTAATCTTAATCCTGAGCTAACTACGAACTCTTGTTCACTCGAAATTATCCTTAGATCTGCATAGGTGAGGGCAGCTCAATATCGCTGGCCCAATAAGCCTCCCATTTCAGGGGTAAGATTGGGTGGATAACTGGGAACATAGGGTGCAAGACGGAATTCACTCCTACTCGTTATAGGGATAGTAGATAGGTTGTTCCCTTTAGTACTGAATCCAAGTCTTGAACAAAGGGCCCCACCCTCTCCTTGGCCCGAGAGGGATTCGGTTTGTAGGTTGGACCTTAAACCAATTGTTCATTAGAGGATCAGTGGAACTTAAGGAACAAGATGTAGTCTTGGGGGTAAAATGGTTTTTATGACCCAACCGAGATTACGAACAACCTGTGAAGGATTAACTTACTAATCATGGTTATATCAAATGGACACAAATATATCTATAGTGAGGGGAGTGCAACTACGAGACTTTAATGGAATGACCCGTTAGTTAACGAATGTTGATTAGCTCCGTCTAAAGAGTTTAGCTAGCTAATCTCAGATCGTTGGAGCCCATGATCTATAGGTCCATTAGGTTCCCCTACTAGCTCATATGGAATAAACTTAGAATAGTATGATAGAATAATTCGTATTGTTCGAATTAGGTAGAGAGAGAGAAACCGACAAGTATATGTGATATAATGGTCGGGTTTTTCAGCTTAGAAATACAGCTTTAATATTTAAATATGATTTAAATATCAAGAATATGAATATGTTCATATTCGAAAGCTCGAAAATAATGGAAATGGTCAAAGTTGTAAAAAGTCAAAGAGTTGTTTTTTTACTTTGAAAAGTCAAACTTTGACCGACCTTTATATTCAAATATGATTTGAATTTTGGAAAAATGAATGTGGATTCATGCTCGGGAGGTCAAAATTAGTCAACATGGATAAAATCATAAAAAGTCAAAATGTTGACTTTTTGGTCAAAGTTTGACTTTGACCAAACGACTATTTTGCCCTTTGACTATAGTTAGTGGGAAAATCCAAACTTTTGTTGGATAATTACACTAACAAAATAGTGGGCTAGGTGTTGGCTTATAGTGGAGACATTAAGCCCACTAAGTGAGTGGATTCTAGGTGTTGGGTTTTTTGTGAAGTTTTTTCATGCAATTGTTGCATGCCTTTTTTCTTTAAATTGGGCTTTTCAATTTAGTTAAAAGACTTTTGTCATTTTGAAAATTAGTTTTTTGATATTTTGGCTAGAAAATTACAACTTTGTGAAAAAAAAGGAAACACCCAAACCTCCTCAAAATTCCATTCCTTATTTTATCTCTTTTCTCTCTCTCGGTTCTCTTCATCCACTGGGTCCCATAACTCGGTTCTGAGTCCAGAGGATAGTAGGTCAACTCTAGTGGTGGTCTGAAAGAGTTCGTGTCGAGATTCAACGAGGAAAGTCGGTTTCGGGAGCTTCAAAAGTAGCATCTCTAACTGTTAATTCACTTTTTCCTTCAATTGCATGCTATTTTTCTTTTATTATAGGAGCAATTTAAAGTGTAATTAGGTCCCAATTCCACTGCGTATTCTCGGTATTCCATCATGTGTATCATACCATGCTAAATTTACTCTCAATTGCTTTTGTGGTTATTTTTCTTATCTATCAAGTGTGAAGTTGAAATGGCTGACTAAAGTGGTTTATTTATGCATTTGCTGGCATTTTCTCTTTAAATTTTCTTATGGAGATATCTTAATGTCTCACGTTGTTCCTGAGAATTAATGTGTGAAAAATGGTCTGTTAATTTTGTGGATCATTAGAGTTGAATTTTGGGCTATATTATGCTTGATCTGGGAGAGAGAACGGTGAACAAAAATGGAGAAAAAAAGCTTACAGACCCGTTTTTGGCCACAGACCTGAGAGTTCAGCTCCCAGACCCGACCCGACCCGGTTTGCCACCCGCCTGCTCGTGACCCATGCGCCCTTGCACCCGCTCCGCCTCCATCGACCCAACCCGCACTTCCTTAACTCCCCAGCATTCGTTGACTAGCCGGTCCAGATAGTCTAGACCATTCCATTTGACTTGGTTGAGCCAGTTTGACCGGTTCAGCTTGGTTTTTGGTGTTTTCGGGACGTTTTGAGTGGTTCCTGATGGTTCAAAGTGTTTGAAGCCGGTTCAGGGAAGCTGGTTGCCAAATTTTGTAATAAATTAGTTATTTGTTTGTATTTAATGCCAAAATCCTTCCACTTTAGTGTTGTTTACCTATTATGCATGTGATGTATAATGTTTTTTGATTATGTGTGCATATAGTATGCCATATAGTTTTAAAATCCCACCATAGGAAAAGCATGTGACATGCATTTGTTATATCTTATAAGTGTTATAAAATATATACTATGCATGCTTAGTTTTAATATAAATGTTATATTAAAGCATGTTTGATTGAAGGAAGCATGTTATAGATGAATGCTCTAGGGTTGTAATTGTTATAATTTGTTTTATAATTGTTATAAAATAACCTAGACTTCTAAAATCTATAACAAAGATAAGATGCATGCTCATTTAGGGTTAACCATCGAGCAATTCAAATTTTCATAGAAAATAGGTCGATATCTTGTAAAACCGAAGTTACAAGAAAACTCACTCGACAAGATCTTGGCAAAAAGTAAGATAATATGACTAAGGTTGAAGGTTTTTAAGTTGACGGTTCACGAAACACCTACTACCTGGAGAACGAGCCGGCGTCTGAGTTAGGTTAAACCGATTTTATGAGCATGCGTGAGCGGTGTGAGGTAATAAATTTTGTTTATCACCTAGACAGCGTAGGTTAAAAATCCAGTATAAGAGATATACTCGGATGAATCATCTAGACTTAGGATATGTTTTAGTTAGTCGAAATGTATCACTAAGTATTTTATACCCTAAACGTCTAAAACACTTCAGCTGGAGAGTAGTAATGTACTTTTAGCTCTAGCATCCCTAAGAGTTCACACCTTGAGATTCATGCTTGGCTTTGGGCCGCCCTGGGAATGGACTCCATTCGGAGAGTGTTTGCATGAGTCAATACCAAGGTGAATAGGGGAAGTTGTTCATAGTAAGTGGGAGAAGGAAGTGTGTCAACACATCCTACGGTCTCTTCCATTAGGTCACACCGTGAGATTCCTATTATGCGCCTGCATGTCTGCCCTGGAGCGACCTTACCAATCGGAGGGCTGTATTATAGGATTCGGAACTCCACGAACTCTAGAAATAGATAGGGTCTCTCAGGTCCATTTTCATTCTTGTCTTTCCAACTTTGGAAGCATAATGATTCCGATCTTTGAGGTTTGAAAATGGAGGGTCACACTTAAGAGTATTACTAAGTGTTAGTAAATTCTTCACCAAAGTAGCGATAACTGAGTTACTATAGGAATAAGAGTTATTCTGGTGATAGTATCTAGTCAAGATAGTCTTGGTTCAACGGAGGAATAGTCGATCACCCCTTGGTGAAGGTTATTCTAAACCATTGAAATATTGTTGCAAAATATAATAATGAAGGGTACATTATTAGATTTTTTGCTAAACTTGATTGGATTTAACAGATTAATGTTTTTACTAAAAAGGATATGTTTTTCTTTTCAGCATAACTAACTCTTTAGATCAACTCTTAGCTTCTAAGAACTAAACGGCGACAATTACTCTACATGGAAAAATGAATATGAATTCAACACTAGTAATAGATGACTTGAGATTTGTCTTAACTGAGGAATGTTCTCAGGCCCCTGCCTCGAAAGAAGCACAAGGTAAATATGATTTACTAGTTGCTGAGACATGTTTAGTGGAGGATGATACCTCAACCTGGATATTATATTCAGGAGCCACTACACATATTTGCTTTTCTTTTCAGGAAACTAGTTCCTGGAAAAATATTGAAGAAGGCGAGATCGCCCTCAAGGTTGGAACAGGAGAGGTTGTCTCAGTCGAAGTAATGAGAGACTTGAAGTTGTTTTTCAACAATAGATATATCATACTTAAAGATGTTTTGTATGCACCTCTTATGAAGAGGAATGTAATATCTATCGTTTGTATTATGGAACAAATGTATAAAATATCTTTTGAAGTTAATGAAGCGTTTATTTTCCCCGTATCCCGTAGTATACTTTTCTCGGAAATCAATGGGGTATTTATAGGTGCAAATCTTTGACTCCGGCCTTGTGGTCCCCACCTGATTGTCATGGTAATTCCGAAGATGAAGGGATATTATTCCTTCTATTATGCAATCACACCGTCAATTCTGAACAACTGTTAGTTGTACACGTGTCTCAATCCTCCACTTTTGTGTTGCTTAGCTGCATCTTTCGATCATGGATTCGCATGCGGTGTTGTTTTTATTACTGCATGCGATTGAAACACAGCTCTGGATCGACTATCGCATTGCGTCATCATTGCAATAATCGTCTCTTCATTGTTGTTTGGCGGGCGCAATGTGACAGAGATGCGTTGATCAGTTTCTCGTGAACCTTGAGGGCAAGCGGTGACTTGGTCTCCTGCAAAATAGAGTAAAATTCGGCTTGTCTTCCATCTTTATAGTGTTAGTGGGTTCAATTGCAAACATTTATAATTATTGTAATACTAGGCTAATTTTCATACAATCGATGCATATTTACTAACTTTTGGCACGAATATCTAGATAAGGTGGCATAAATAACTTGTATTTCTATAAGTTATCAGGCCTCACAACCTCTTGATTTACTATGGGAACCGCATTGTCGTTATTATCTGCCATACTCGCTGCTTTCTTTCACCTTATTCGATTCTAACGTGCCCGTGCACGAAAGGTATTCTCGATCTCAGGGTCAGCTTTGAATTCTGGTTCAGCACCAGTACTCATAAACTGTCAAGCTGCTCTCCGCGTTGAATAGCCAGTATAATGAGATCTGTCCTGCAAATACCACAAACACACTCAAACAATAAACTGTTAACCAATCCCCGGCAATGGCGCCATAAACTTGTAATGCAAATTTTTACTCTTAGACAATGTGCTGTGATGAAATGATGATGATGCACGCAAGGTTCATGCCCATCTGATACTACTTCTAGATATGAGTCAATTAACAATGTTCTTGTAGTATGTTGTGCGTTGTCATAAGTTTCTTTGTGTTGAAACCAAGTATAATTTCACCACAAGTTTCTCGGTGTGATTCGAGGTCGAACACCGGGACTGTTTGAGGTTATTGCATTATGCTTGTGATACATACGACCAAGGGTTTTTAATTAATAAAAGTTATTGTGTACAAGAATATAAACATGCGATAAAGTAAAGTAAAGCAGTAAAGATGCGATAATAAAATAAATTGCATTAAAGTAAATCTAAGCTAAGATGATACAAAATACAGGTTTCATGATACAAGATACTGAGGTCAAGGCTGGTTGTGAAGATTATGCAAAGATTGTGTATTGTGGGGACAAGTCTTATGTACGAAGCAAAAATAGAAAAGATAATTAATACAAACATCACAAGTTTCCTAATTGCGCTAAAGGTATAAGTATGGTTCCGCTTTTACCTTGACGTACACCTCTCGGTGATCCACCTGCTCCCACATCTCTGTGGTGAAAGAGGGACAAACGTAATGAACGCAAGGTTGCTTCCATCTCTGGAAGTACTTCTTTCTTTAGTTAACGCATTCTTCTAACCTTCTCTTGACAGATCAGAATGGCATCTTCACTTCTGCTCTCACAAATGAAGATGTCATCTAGCATGCTTTAGCTAAACGTTCTTATTTCTTTAGCACATAGTAAGTTACTTGTTTAATTCATATTAATTACCAAGGTATTAAGAAGACTTTATGAAGAAAGCGATAAACGGAGGAACGGAAATAGACAGAGAAGGGGATATGAAATCGATTGAGACATTCAATATTTCTATTCAACGTCTGATACATAATGTGTGAATGAAGAGATTAAGAAGGTGAAATACACTTGATGAAAATAGAGTTAGAAACAAATACAAATGAGCGTCAACATCTTAACGCCAATCTGGATGGAAATTTGCTTGCCAATGTGGATGGATCATTCGGACGGATGAGCTTCCCTCTCAAGCTTGCTCAACTGGTACCAAGGATCTGAGTATAGAGCTTTGCGGCGGGGATCTGGCAGAATAGCACTGAGACTCACCTCTCGGCCTTGTCTCTTTTCTTCCTGGATTTCTTCCGTTCAATAACTTAGCTCAGCCTCTCTCTTAGATTTAGCAGTAATTAGCCCTCGTATCAATTATACCCGTATCAAGTATTTCTTCTGTGAATTCTATGGGGTTATTTATAGGTGAAAAGTTTTGACTCTTGGCTATGGACCCCACTTCTTGTTATGGAAATTTCGAAGATGGAGGAATAAATATTCCTTCTGTTATGCAATTAGATCGTCAAATCTACACAACGGATCCTCTACTTTTGTGTTTCTCAGCTGCATCTTTTGATCGATTGCTCGCATGCAATGTTGCTTTTATTACCACATGTGGTTGAAATTCAGCTCAGGATCGATTGTCGCATTACGCCATATTGCGTTAATCGTCTCTTCATTGTTAATTGATGGGCGCAATGTAACAGAGATGTGTTATTCAGTTTCTCGTTGAGCCTTGATCGCAAGCGGTGACTTGGTTTCCTACAAAACAGAGTAAAAATATCCTCTTCTACCATCTTCATGATGTTAATTGGTGTAATTGCGTTAATTCATAATTATTGTATTTCTAAGCTAATTTTCATACAATCAACGTATATTCCTTCTCTTTTGGCCACAATATCTGGATAAGGCAGCATAAATAACTTGTATTTCTACAAGTTATCATCTTCCACATGCCACAGTTACACTTCCAGAGGGTTTTATAGTTGTTGTTGTAAATTTGTTGTTAAGTCTTGGAATTGTATAAGCATTACATTGTTGTAATAAAATGGGCCTACTTATTCAGTTGATCGTTCAATTTGTTCATTGGTATCAGAGTTATCAGGCAGCAAGTTTCAACGAAAGGGTTGATAACTGTTGCAGTCATGCCCTTTCTCAGGCTCAGAGGGTAGTCTGGGGCGGGGTGTGACATTGAGGGTATTTATAGATGAAAGCTTTGACTCTTTGACTTGTGGTCCCCACTTTATTGTTATGGAAATTTTGAGAATGGAGGAATAAATATTCCTTTTGTTATGCAATCAGTCCGTCAAAAATGCACAATGGTTAGTTGTACATGTGTCAAAATCCTCCGTGATTGTGCTGCTCATGTGTATCTTTCGATCGTGTGCCCGCATGCGGTGTTGTTTTTATTACCACATGTGGTTGAATTTCAGCTCTGGATCGATTCTCGTATGCACCGTCATTGCATTGATCATCTATTCATTCCTGAATGATGGGCGTAATGCGACGTAGATGCGTTAATCTTTCTCTCTTGAGCCATGAGCGCATACGGTGATTAGATATCCTGCAAAACAAACTTGAAATACTCATTTCTACCATCGCAATGGTGTTAGTGGGTGTATTGACGAGAATTTATAATTATTGTATTTCTTAGCTAATTTCCATACAATTGACGCAACTTTCCTCTCTTTTGGCCGCAATATCTAAATATAAATAACTTGTATTTCTACAAGTTATCACACCCCCAAATTTAGATATATGCTTGTCCTCAAGCATATCTTCTACTAAGGCAAAAATGCTCAGTTCCTATCCTAAATTTTGCGTCGATTGGTTACTCTGAATGCTCCACCTAGGCACATTACATGACAATGCAATTTCCTTCTATCCTTGCTAATTCATATCAAAGCCTTACTTTATTCTTCTATAATACAAATTTCTGCTCAAAAATGCTTTTCTAGTTTTTAAAAAGAATGTTTACCTCTTCTTTGTCAAAATAGCTTGATGCGTCCGTATGTGGTGGTAAAACTTTGCGTCATCTATTAGAGACTGTTGATCATGGTTACACTCTTCGTTTTTGTTTTTTCCTACTGGTGTCATGCAAACATCCAACCACGGTTGTGTGCCAATCTTAACTTTAACTCATGAATTTCAGAGGAGTTGTCTCTTGCATTCTTTTATTTTCTTTTGCATTTTTCTCTTTTCATATTGCGTTGTTCTTGGAAACCCACCTTCATTTTGGCTTGCCCCCACGGGTGTCATGCGAACATCCAACTACGGACAGGTTCCTTTCACAACTTATTCATATCAGGTTGGGATTGTTTTTGGGTTTTCCCTTGCGCTGACATTGGAGTTTTGTATGAAAATTTATTGAAATTTTTTTTATTCTTTTTTTTTAAAGGAAAAATGAACACATTTTTCTTAATGACTGCATAATCTTGATCTCATCTGCTCAGACCTTCCCCACCCCCAAATTTAGAGATGCCCAAGTTCCTCATTGCATTGTTTGGACAGAATAGACAATCACTTAGAAAAAATTTCAAAAAGAAGGTTTGCGTAGAATTTTGAAGGGCAAAAGGTAAAGTATTGCTAAGCTATGTATTAACTAAGTGTGTGTTAGAAAGTACAAAGTATGGGAAATGTTTCTAAGTGTATGCATATTATACATCATGGTAGCGCAATGAATAATTCAAAAAGAAAGATCAAGAACATCGTAAAGTTGACAAAGGATGATAAAGAAAAAGGCACAGGCAAGTAGAGAGAATGGCTACTTAGTTGTATTAAAAATTAACTAAGTATACAAAGAATTAAAAATTAATGCAATACAAAAATTGTTGGCTTGTACAAAGAATCAAAGAATTTCGTTAACTAATGAAAAATAATGAATTGAATAAAAATATAGAATGGCCGCATAAAAATGTAAAGATTATTGTTGAGGAGCAGGAGGGTCTGATGAGGTGGTACTGAAGGGGCTTCTTCAAAATTCAAGTGCTGCCTGAGATGTGGAGGCACCATGGGACCATGAAGATGTGCTGTGAGAAAATTAAAGTACTCATGGTTGCGATCCACAATCTGTCTTTGGTGCCGATGGACCTCATAAATGTTGCGCTGAATATTGATCAACGCCTCCTTTGACGTAGTAGCACTGCATTGTATATCATCGACTTGCTCTATTACCCCATCAAATTTCTGGTTGAAGAAGGCTTGTTGCTGAGCGAAGAGTTGTTGTTGTTGGGAGAAGAGGGACTACATTTCTGCTAACTCAGCAGCCAAGGAGGTGACAGTAGATAGTGCCTACGATGTCTCGCCAGCAACGTTTTGGGGTTGTGCAGAGGTGGCTTCACCTAAATCGTATGGGTCATCAATATGCGGTGGTGGAATGTAATGTTGCGGTGATGATGCTGAAGGTGAGGATGGGGCTGCTGGATATGCAGTTGGAGAATTTAGGGCAAGAAGAAGGTTGGTAAAGTGCTCATGAAGGGAAGAAGAAGAAGGTAGTACGATGTCTCTTGCGATGGTAATTCCTGGACCTTTTCTTTTCCCTTATCATCTCTACGCTGTCTCTTTGACCTGGGCACTTGCGGCACATTGAGATCGATTGCTGGCCTCTTTAAAGGTAGCTTTGGGCAATGTGGGGATTCTTTGAGGAGCAACCTCAGGATTTTGATATTGATGATGCCATGGACTTCTTGCATGGGCTACTCCTCAATGCCTATGCCCATTGACAGGACAGACTTGAGACAGTCCATGGAAAGAAGTATTGTACTCTAATGTGCTCCACAAAGCCTCGAATTTGACTTGCGATCAACCGACCTACATCGATTGGAATGTCGTGCGCAATGCAATATGCAGCCATAACTCGATCCCTTGAAATTGTCTTGTCATGGGAAGTTGGGATCAGCTGCTTTTTAACCAAATAAACCCATAGCCTTGCCTCCGGAAGCAGAGTCTTGGACGCCAGGGTCTTGATGTCTTTTAAAGAAACCGACCACTTAGTGCCCAGTTACGTTAATACTCGCAGCACATCTTCCATCTGTACTTCAGTGGGATCATCAATGATTTTATTGTCCGATGCATCTCGATTATCCTTCATTTGGTATAGTTCATTGATGTCCCTTGCGCTGAAAGACACCACTTGTCCTTTTATGGTCACCACATCCTTGGTGCCATGTAGTCATCCCTGGTAGAAGTCGTGCACTACCTTTGGAACAACAATGGCTGGGCACTGGAAAAATGTGTCCCAACCATGCTCCACGATCACGCTCGTGATTTGATCTGGTAGTGGCGTTGGCACGGGGAAAAAGCCCATCTCCATCAACAAATCGTCGTTCTCTTTCTTTCTTGATGGACGCACCTTTGCCAATACGAGCTTGCTGCTTTCTACGACTACTTTGCCCTTTCCCTTGGCCAATACAAGGCAAGATTGTTGCCTTTGTTTTCTTTCCCGTTCCTTGCGTTGGTCCTCCTTTTCATGTTCAGTAAGTTCCTTGCCCTTCTTCTTAATTAAATTCTACCTGTTGGCTTCGCGCTTCCTTTCCTTCTCTTCTTTCATTCACCTTTCTTCTTCTGCCTTCCTTTTCTTTTCTTCTTCTTCCTCTTTTCTCACTTCTCTTTCAAACTCTTCCACAAACTGCTCAGAGTCCAACAAAAGGCCTTGTTCCTCTTCGATCCACCTTATTTCTTCAAGCAATGAGATCTCGTTATTGCGGTGCATTTCCTCATCATGCAGTTTTCTTCTTCTATTGCCTTCTGCGATGATAAGTTGTGTCTATGCCATTTTTTCCTTCTTTTCTTCCTCTTCCTTTCTCCTCCTTTCCTCTTCTTCTAATGCGTTGATCAAAATTGAAGGGTCAACGGTAATCCCTTGCGGCGCATTCTCTTTGCAACGCCACATCAGTGAGGTGCCTTCTCCTTCTTTTCCTTCGTCGGTCACAACCAATTGTGTTGTTTCAGGTTGCGCCGACTTCTTAAGTTGTACTAGTTTCCCCCTGTCCTTTCTCACAGAGGTTGATTCTCCATCAATTTTTGGGCTTGCAGCCCTCTTCTTCTTTTCTTCTTCCTTCTTCAGGCATCTTTCCTCATACCTACGCACTTTCCTTTCTTTCTTCTTTTTCTTCTTCCTTAGCTTGGCCTCCTCATCTTCTTCATCCTCTTTCTTTTCTTTATTCTTCTTCTCTTTGCGATGATGGGATGGCTCACCTTCTCCAACCTTCTTTTCCTTCTTCTCCTTTTTCTTCTTTTTCTCCTCTTCCATCTCTTGTTGCTTCTCTACCACGACTTCTTCTAACACAACTCTGATGGGTTCGTCATAGGATTCTACTTGCGTAGTTTCCTCAGGATCCCTTATGGCCAGAGTGCTTCTCCTTGTCTCCTCTTCCACCACTTCCTCCACCACTACCACTTCCTCAGTCACCACTACTTCCTTAGTCACCACCACCGTCACCTTCTTCATAGACAGTGGTTGATTTACAACCCTGCCACGGGCTGTCCTCCTCCTTCCTCCAAGTTACTCATAATTTTTCCGAATAACTCATTGTCATCTCGTCTCTTCTTTTCACTTTCAGTGGAGACTGCTGGATTTAGGAGTGGGGTGCTTTCAGTGCTTTGCTTCCTTTTAAACTGAAGTGGTCTGACGGCTAAAGGATTTCGCCGGGGTCTTTTGGCGATTGTAGGAACAGTGAAGGTTGAGCAACAAGACGATGACTAGCAGCAAGGAATGCTGCTTCTTGCATGGAGAGTTGGTCAGTTGAAGGTGAAGCGGAAGGTTGGGAAGTTTGGTCGGCCATGGATGCTGAGGTGAAAGAAAGCTGGAAAACGTTAGGGTTTCAGGAAAGAAGAAAGCTCAGTATGCAGGGGTGCTGGGGTTTTAGATTGCAAATGAGGCAAAGTGTGCTCACAGACGGGGAAAGTCATTTTTATAGGTTGGGCCTTAGTGGGTCCAACGCTATTTTTGTGGTGGCAAGCCTCGAGACACTCAAAAGCCCGCCGTTTGAACTCCCCACATTTATGAGGTTTCAGAGTAGACATCCTTTCGTCTGCAGACTCATCATTTCTTTGGAATATGGAACGATTGGACTTCTCAATTTTGCAAAAAGAATTATCTTTAATATTTTATTCGAATGGACGCAAGGAAAAGATTAACACAATGTGTTCACCAATGCAAATGCATCTTTCCAGAGGACGGGCAACAACGCATACATCCCCGCAACATACCCCTTAACTAAATGCATTTCTGGAGGATCGGGCGCACGGTATTGCTACCAGTGCAACACTACCTCAACATAGTGCATTTTGCTAAGGACGGGCAAAGGACACACATGCGCGCAACACACCCCTCAACGCAATGCATTTGAGTTGCATGAACGCAAAATGTATCTTGTTGGTTCAAGATGGGTCCATTATCGCCCATGCATATTGAATGTGTTTTATTTTATTATAAAAATATTTTTTTTCATCAACGCAAGTTGCTATGACTTGTCGTAATAAAATTTCTTCTCATTACTCAATCATTCACCAATTAAAGAATAACGCATTAAATACAGAAAAGTTAAAGGAATTAAAGAAAACAAAGAAATAAATTCAAGAACAGTAAATGAAGAATAAATTCATAAAGTCATGAAACAAATTAAATGAAGCAGTAAAGACAAAGTTCATCAATTCATAAAGACAAGAATTAAAGAAAGCATTTAAACATAGATGTGAGATATGAATCGGAAGATGATTTTCTTTGAATGAGCGCAATCCAAACCTCTGCAGGCGGTCCAACTTGCTTGCCCAATGTCCTAGGGACATTGCTCCTTCCCATGAGATCCTGGGGCTTCGGAGTTGCTGGGCAACGTACCAGGTGTTCTGTTTCTAAGCTCACATGCTAGCTGGTCCACTTGAATCTCTAAGTTTCGAATTGAAGACGCCTGCGCTTGCATCACTACGTCATTTTTGTCCATATACTATTTTAGCAGGACCTCTAATGAGCTTCCAGAGGTGTTTGAAGATGAGGGTTGCTGATTATGCGATTGCCTTGGTTGCCCCTGATTCGAGTTATGGTGAAAAAGAGGAGGGTTCCCTCGACTGCCACTTTGATGGTTGCTTGTCCCCCCTTGGTTAGGATTCCCTCCCCAACCAAAGTTAAGATGGTTCCTCCAACCCAGATTGTAGGTGTTGCTGAAGGGGCTGTTTTGGATGGCACATACTTATTGGATATTCGATGGGCACCTTTCTACTACATGAGCCCCTCCACAATTAACACAACTTATTGCAGCCACTTGAGCCGGAGCAACGGGTTGAGCTGATTGTTGAGGGATGGCTCATTGATTGATTGCCATCGATTGGAGGATTGAGGTCACTGCGGCCATCTGAGCGACAAAAGTCGTCATTGTCTCCACAGGGACAATGGCAGTGTCATTCTTTCTTCCTTCAGAGCCTCTGCCTCCATAACCATCATCAATCTAGTCATCCATGTTCCGCAATATGCAGTCAAGGATAACTTTGGCCTCGGTATACGTCTTGTCCATAAAACCTCCTGCCGTGGAGGTGTCAGCAACAGCCTGCGTCGATCTGTTCAGGCCATTGTAAAATGTCTCTATCAGGAAGTAATCGGGTATCTCGATATACGGGCAGTTTGTGAACCCCGAATCCTAATTTCTCTACTTGAGTATATTCCCTATTGAGATCAGTGTGATGAGTAGGTTGATGTGGAAACTAGTGTGAATGGTAGAGAAAAGAGTGAAAAATTAGAAGAAAAGAGGAAATTTGGAAGTTTGACTTTTGGGGAAAATTTTAAAAATTTGGCTAAGTATAGAATTTTGTGTGTTGATGCATTGGAAGGGTGGTTGATGCGTTAGAATGGTTGTTGGTGAGGGCATGCGGCTGAAGAAGAAAAATGGAGATGATGCGTTAGAAGGCACAAGGGTAGGCAAGGCATGCGTTGGAAGGCAGCCATGCGTCAAGCAGCCTCGGCCAGCGCCCTTGCCCAATGCGTCGAGCAACCAGCCAAGTGCCCCAGCCATGCATCAAGCAGCCTCGGCAAGATGCCATGCCATGCGTCGAGTGGCCACGTACATGCGTTGAGCAACCTGCCGAGTGGCCACGCCCATGCATTGAGCGCCCTGCCGAGCAGCCATGTCCGTGCGTCGAGGTGCCTGCCATGTAGCCAAGTGCGCAGACCATGTAGCCAAGCACACACCCGATGCGGCCAAGCATGCCCATGCGACCGAGCGAGTGAGCGATGGCCAACCTATGTCGCACGCCCATGTGTCGAAGCAACATGTCCATGCATCGAAGCAATAGCCTATGCCGCACTCCCCTGCATTGGTGGCCAGCACCATGCGCCCATGTCAAGCAAGCCGTGCGATGCTGCCTAGTGAGCCATGCGTCGAGGATGGACGGGCACCCTATGCGTTGGTGATGGTTAGCTTGTTTCGATGGCTAAATTGGATTGCAAAGGCTAAGTTGAATTGTAATGGCAGTGAATTGGCTTGCTACGCATTGAT
>NC_052360.1:68701851-68702942 GCF_009727055.1 Benincasa hispida | reverse complement strand
CCACCTGAAAGCTCTGAGAGTATAGTTTTTAGGGTAGGGTGCCAGAGGAAAATCTCGAAGGGATCAGGCTGGAAACTGAGAAGAAGACAGAAGGGTTAGGCTGACGGATAAGCTTGAGCTAGTCTTGAAGATTCTGTGATTCCAGCCAAACCACGAGAGGTTCTAAGCTCAAATTTTAGGGTAAGCTTCCTGAGACATTTTAGAATATGTTTGTAGAAGGATGTATCTCAAAAGAAGATTTATAACTACGAGTAATTTGAGCTGTAAGTTGAATCTGAATTCTAGGGGTGAAAAGGGAGCCCGGGGTAGAAAAGGGAGCTATTAGAGTGAAAAGCTCCTAAGCAATCAAGGTGAGTGGCTAAAACGTTTTGACTAAAACATTTTCTTAAAATGTTTGATTACAATGTGTTATAGAAAGCATTTTTTAAAGAAGATTATTCTCATGCCAGCTAGTTTTACAAAGTAATTTCCAAGAAAACCATGAGTTATGTTTTAAATGCATGCATGTGTGAGAAATTGTTGAAAAGCGATTTATATGTGTTAAATATACTCAGCATGTGTTAGTACCTTCAAAGCCATGTTTTTATATGTGTTATACTTTACATGCTTTAAAGAGAGAAAGTCATTTATGACTAGTTTTACTTAAAATGCAATACCAAAGGACGTTTGAGAAGGTATCCGCCCAACTAGATACCGAAGGACTTTGAGAAGGTATCTATTGGTATTGAAGGACGTTTGAGAAGGTACCAAACCAACTAGATATTGAAGGATGTTTGAGAAGGTATCTGAACAGAAGTACCTAAGGTATGACGGTACTTAGTATGGCCACATGCACGTAGGTAGAGTCAGAGATTGAGCAAAAGGGTTCTCTCTTGACTAGTAGTTGGTGTTGGGATTGTTTTTACCCACAGTAGGGTTATCCTCAACTGAGAAACAACTTTACTGTTTTATGATTAAAATAGCTTTATATGTTTCATGCTTGGAAAATGTTTATACTACAGTACAAGTACTATAGAAGCTTATATTTCAGTTAAACTCTTTATTGAGATTTTGCATGAGAATCAATTATCTTTCTTAAGTCACTCATTGGG
>NC_052360.1:68640638-68701826 GCF_009727055.1 Benincasa hispida | reverse complement strand
CTAAGCTATTGTAATTAAACCTAAGTGTGTGTAAGAAAGTACAAAGTTATGGGAAAATGTTTCTAAGTGTATGCATATATACATCATGGTTAGGCAAATGAATAATCTCCAAAAAGAAAGATCAAGAGAACATTCGTTAAGTGTGAAAAGGATGATAAAGAAAAAGGCACCAGCAAGTAGAGAGAATGGCTACTTATTGTTTAAAAAATTAACTAAGTATACAGAATTAAATTAATGCACATTACAAAAAATGTTGGCTGTGACACAAGAATCAAGATTGTTCGTTAACTATGAAAAATAATGAATTGAATAAAATATATAAATGGCCGCACTAAAAATCGTAAAATTATTGTTGAGGACAGGAGGTCTGATGAGGTGCGTACCTGAAGGGAGTCTTCAAAATTCCAAGTTGCCTGCTGAGGAATGTGGACGGCAGCGCGATTGGGACCATGGAAGATGCTGCTGTGAGAAAATTAAAGTACTCATGGTTGGATCTCACAATCTGCTTATTGGTGCACGATGGACCTCCATAAATGTTGCGTCTGAATATTGGATCAACGCCTCCTGACGTAGTAGCACTGCATTTGTATCATATCGGCCACTTTGCTCTCTTACCCCATCAAATTCTGGTTGAGAAGAGCTTTGTATGGCTGAGCGATAGAAGTGTTGTTGTGGAGAAGAGGGACTCAATTTCTCAAGTCAGCAGCCAGGAGGTGACAGCTCGATAGGTCGCCTACGATTCCGGCGCAGCAACGTTTTTGGGGTTGTGCAGAGGTGGCTTCACCTAAATCGTATGGGTCATCAATATGCGGTGGTGGAATTAATGTTGCGGTGATGATGCATGAGGTGAGGATGGGCTGCTCGGGAATATGCGAGTTGGAGAATTGTAGTGGCAAGAAGAAGTTGATAAAAGTGTCAATAGAAGGAAGAGAAAGTAGGTAGTACGATGTCTCTTGCGATGTAACTTCAACTGGAGCCTTTTTCTTTTCCCTTATCATCTCTCTACGTGTCTCTATTGACCTGGGCACCTTGCGGTCACACTGAAGATCGGATTGACTGCCTCTTTAAAGGTAGTCTTGTTTGGGCAATGTGGGGGATTCTTTGAGGAGCAACGCTCAGGATTTTGATAGTTGATGATGCCACTGGACTTCTTGCATGGGTATCCTCAACTGCCTATGCCCAATTGACAGGACAGACTTGAGACAGTCCATGGCAAAGAAGTATTGTACGTCCTCAATGTGCTCCACAAAGCCCGAATTTGACTTCGATCAACCGCTACCTAAAGCACGATTGGAATGTCGCTGCGCAATGCATATGCAGCCCTAACTCGACCCAATTGCTGCATATTCATACCCCATTTCGTACCGACTAACAAGACCGAATTGAACAGCACTAGACATTACTAGTAACCGATAGGGTTGTCTAAGATCCGTCTGCGCGCTTTTTCCCTCAATGCCCCCAAGCCTTTTTTTTTTTGGGGGGCTTTTTTTTACAAAATAAACCCATAGCCTTTGCCTCCGGAAGCAGAGTCTTGGACGCCAGGGTCTTGATGTCTTTTAAAGAACCGACCACTTAGTGCCCAGTTACGTTAATTACTCGCAGCACATCTTCCATCTGTACTTCAGTGGGATCATTCAATGATTTTATTTGTCCGATGCATCTCGATTATCCTTCATTTGTATGAGTTCATTGATGTCCCTTGCGCTGAAAGACACCACTTGTACTTTTATGGTCACCACATCCGTTGGTGCCATGATGTCATCCATGGTAGAAGTCGTGCACTACCTTTTGGACAAACAATGCTGCGGCACTAGAAAAATGTGTCCCAACCATGCTCCACGATCACGCTCGTGATTTTGATCTGTTAGTGGTTTGGCACGGGAAAAAGCCCATCTCCATCAACAAATCGTCGTTCTCTTTCTTTCTTGATGGACGCACCTTTGCCAATTACGAGCTTGCTGCTTTCTACGACTACTTTGCCCTTTCCCTTGGCCAATACAAAGTGCAAGAATTGTTGCCTTTGTTTTCTTTCCCGTTCTTTGCGTTGGTCCTCCTTTTCATGTTCAGTAAGTTCCTTGCCCTTCTTCTTAATTAAATTCTACCTGTTGGCTTCGCGCTTCCTTTCCTTCTCTTCTTTCATTCACCTTTCTTCTTTCTGCCTTCCTTTTCTTTTCTTCTTTCTTCTCTTTCTCACTTCTCTTTCAAAATCTTCCACAAAACTGCTCAGAGTCCAACAAAAGGCCTTGTTCCTCTTCGATCCACCTTATTTCTTCAAGCAATGAGATTCTCGTTATTGCGGTGCATTTCCTCATCATGCAGTTTTCTTCTTCTATTGCCTTCTGCGATGATAAGTTGTGTCTATGCCAGTTTTTTCCTTCTTTTCTTCCTCTTCCTTTCTCCTCCTTTCCCTTCTTCTAATGCGTTGATCAAAATTGAAGGGTCAGACTGGTATCCCTTGCGGCGCATTCTCTTGCAACGCCACGATCAGTGAGGTGCCTTCTCCCTTCTTTTCCTTCGTCGCGTCACACCAATTTGTGTGTTTCGGTTGCGCCGACTTTCTTTAATGTGTTAATAGTTTCCCCCTGTCCTTCTCACAGAGGTTTGATTCTCCATCAATTTTTGGGCTTGCAGCCCTCTTCTTCTTTTTTCTTCCTTCTTCAGGCATCTTTTCCTCATACCTTACGCACTTTCCTTTCTTTCTTCTTTTTTCTTCTTCCTTAGCTTGGCCTCCTCATCTTCTTCATCCTCTTCTTTTCTATTCTTCTTCTCTTTGCGATGATGGGATGGCTCACCTTCTCCAACCTTCTTTTCCTTCTTCTTCCTTTTCTTCTTTTTCTCCTCTTCCATCTCTTGTTGCTTCTCTACCTACGACTTCTTCTAACACAACTCTGATGGGTTCGTCATAGGATTCTAACTTGGTAGTTTCCTCAGGATCCCTTATGGCCAGACGTGCTTCTCCTTGTCTCCTCTTCCACCACTTCCCTCACCACTACCGACTTCCCTCAGTCACCACTACTTCCTTAGTCACCACCACCGTCACCTTCTTCATAGACAGTGGTTGATTTACAACCTCGCCACGGGCTGTCCTCCTCCTTCTTCAAGTTACTCATAAATTTTTCCGAAACTCATTGTCATCTCGTCTCTTTTTTTCACTTTCAGTGGAGACTGCTGGATTTAGGAGTGGGGTGCTTTCAGTCTTTGCTTCCTTTTAAACTGAAGTGGTCTGACGCTAAAGGATTTCGCCGGGTCTTTTGCGCGATTGTGAGGAACAGTGAAGGTTGAGCAACAAGACGATGACTAGCAGCAAGGAATGCTGCTTCTTGCATGGAGAGATTGGTCAGTTGAAGGTGAAGCGGAAGGTTTGGGAAGTTTGGTCGCGGCCATGGATGCCTGAGGTGAAAGAAACTGGAAAACGTTAGGTTTCAGGAAAGAAGAAAGCTCAGTAATGCAGGGTGCTGGGGTTTTAGATTGCAAATGAGGCAAAGTGTGCTCACAGACGGGGAAAGTCAATTTTTATAGGTTGGGCCTTTAGTGGGTCCAACGCTATTTGTGTTTGGTGGCAAGCCTCGAGACACTCCAAAAGCCCGCCGTTTCGAACTCCCCACATTTATGAGGTTTTCAGAGTAGACATCCTTCGTCTGCAGACTCATTCATTTCTTTGGAATATGGAACGATTGGACTTTCTCAATTTTGCAAAAAGAATTATTCTTTAATATTTTATTTCGAATGGACGCAAGGAAAAGATTAACACATAGTGTTCACCAATGCAAATGCATCTTTCCAGAGGACGGGCACAAAGCATACATCCCCGCAACATACCCCTTAACTAAATGCATTTCTGGAGGATCGGCGCCACGGTATTGCTACCAGTGCAACACTACCTCAACATAGTGCATTTTGCTAAGGACGGGCAAAGGAACACACATGCGCGCAACACACCCCTCAACGCAATGCATTTGAGTTGCATGGAACGCAAAATGGTATCTTGTGGTTCAAGATGGTGTCATTTATCGCCCATGCATATTGAATGTGTTTTATTTTATTATAAAAATATTTTTTTTCATCAACAGCAAGTTGCTATGACTTGTCGTTAATAAAATTTCTTCTCTATTACTCAATCATTCACCAATTAAAGAATAACGCATTAAATACAGAAAAGTTAAAGGAATTAAAGAAAAACAAAGAAATAAATTCAAGAAACAGTAAATGAAGAATAAATTATAAAGTCATGAAACAAATAAAATGAAGCAGTAAAACCAAGTTCATCAATTCATAAAGACAAGAATTAAAGAAAGCATTTAAACATAGATGTGAGATATGAATCGGAAGATGATTTCTTTTGAATGAGCGCAATCCAAACCTCTGCAGGCGGTCCAACTTGCTTGCCCAATGCCTAGGGACATTGCTCCTTCCCATGAGATCCGTGGGCTTCGGAGTTGCTGGGCAACGTACCAGGTGTTCTGTTTCTAAGCTCACATGCTAGGCTGGTCCACTTGAATCTCTAAGTTCGAATTGAAGACGCCTGCGCTTGCATCACTACGTCATTTTGTCCATATACTATTTTAGCAGGACCTCTTAATGGAGCTTCCAGAGGTGTTTGAGATGAGGGATTCTGATTTATGCGTTTGCCTTGGTGACCCCTGATTCGATTATTGGTTGTAAAAAGAGGAGGGTTCCCTCGACTGCCACTTTGATGAGTTGCTTGTCCCCCCTTGGTTAGGATTCCCTCCCAACCAAAATTAAGATGGTTCCTCCAACCCAGATTGTAGTGTTGCTGAAGGGGGCTGTTTTTGGATGGCACATACTTATTTGGATATTCGATGGGCACCTTTCCTACTACATGAGCCCCTCCACAATATTAACACAACTTATTGCTTCAGCCACTTGAGCCGGAGCACGGGTTGAGCTGATTGGTGAGGATGGCTCATTGATTTGATTGCCATCGATTGGAGGATTGAGGTCACTGCGGCCATCTGGAGCGACAAAAGTCGTCATTGTCTCCACAGGGACATGGCATTGTCATTCTTTCTTCCTTCAGGAGCCTCTGCCTCCATAATCCATCATCAATCTAGTCATCCAGTGTTCCGCAATATGCAGTCAAGAGATACTTTTGGCCTCGGTATACGTCTTGTCCATAAAACCTCCTGCCGTGGAGTGTCAGCAACAGCCTGCGTCGATCTGTTCAGGCCATTGTAAAATGTCTCTATCAGGAAGTAATCGGGTATCTCGATATTACGGGCAGTTTGTGAACCCAGAATCCTAATTTCTCTACTTGAGTATATTCCTATTGAATCAGTGTGATGAGTAGGTTGATGTGAGAAAAATAGTGTGAATGTAGAGAAAAGAGTGAAAAATTAGAAGAAAAAGAGGAAATTTGGAAGTTTGACTTTTGGGGAAAATTTTAAAAATTTGGCTAAGTATAGAATTTTGTGTGTTGATGCATTGGAAAGGGTGGTTGATGTCTTTAGAATGGTTGTTGGTGAGGCATGCGGCTGAGAAGAAAAATTGGAAATAATGCGTTAGAAGGCACAAGGGTAGGCAAGGGCATGCGTTGGAAGGCAGCCATGCGTCAAGCAGCCTCGGCAGGCGCCCTTGCCCAATGCGTCGAGCAAACAGCCAAGTGCCCCAGCCATGCATCAAGCAGCCTCGGCAAGATGCCATGCCATGCGTCGAGTGGCCACGTACATGCGTTGAGCAACCTGCCGAGTGGCCACGCCCATGCATTGAGCGCGCCTGCCGAGCAGCCATGTCCGTGCGTCGAGGTGCCTGCCATGTAGCCAAGTGCGCAGGGACCATGTAGCCAAGCACACACCCGATGGGCATGCCCATTGCGACCGAGCGAGAGTGAGCGATGGCCAACCTATGTCGCACGCCCATGTGTCGAAGCAACATGTCCATGCATCGAAGCAATAGCCTATGCCGCGCTCCCCTGCATTGGTGGCCCGCACCATGCGCCCATGTTCAAGCAAGCCGTGCGATGCTGCCTAGTAGCATGCGTCGAGGATGGGACGGGCACCCTATGCGTTGGTGATGGTTAGCTTTTTTCGATGGCTAAATTGGATTTGCAAAGGCTAAGTTGAATTGTAATGGCAGTTGAATTGGCTTGCTACGCATTGATGACTAGGCTAGGCTTGAGTATGGACTATGCGTTGAACATTCAAGAGTTGACGCAAACAAGGATGAGGATCACCCTGGGAAACGTCATCAAACCATGTGTCTTTTTGGGAGGAAAAGCCTTAAGCCTTAAAAATGTGAGGTGGTGGCATCAGATTGGAGGCTCATTTGTTGGCAACGTGGGGAGGAAGACACTTAGGTGTTGGTTGATCACAGAATTATATTGATGAGGTGAGGAGGAGACACTTGGACATGGCAGCCAAGTAGGTGGTGTCAACTTTAGAGAAAGGTTTGCGACGCCTATAAATAGAGCCAAGAGACTTCATTTTTAGATCCACATTCAGAAATACCGTAAAAGGAGTGGGAGAGTTGAGAAAACCTTGTGTTGGAGCCAAATCCATGCGTTTAGCCATAGAATTTCAAAGAGGACACATTGGATAGTGAAGTCGGAGAGGACACATCAACTTGGGACGAGGAGTTCTCCACATTACTCGTGCATTTGGAGTTGATTCCAAAGCCACCTGAAAAGCTCTGAGAAGTATAAGTTTTAGGGTAGGGTGCAAGAGGAAAATCTCGAAGGGATCAGGCTTCAAACTGAGAAGAAGACAGAAGGGTTAGGCTGAAGGATTAAGCTTGAAGCTAGTCTTGAAGATTCTGTGATTCCAGCCAAACCACGAGAGGTTCTAAGCTCAAATTTTAGGGTAAGCTTCCTGAGACATTTTAGAGATATGTTTGTAGAAGGATGTATCTCAAAGAAGATTTATAACTACGGAGTAATTTGATCTGTAAGTTGAATCTGAATTCTAGGGGTGAAAAGGGAGCCCGGGGTAGAAAAGGGAGCTATTAGAGTGAAAAGCTCCTAAGCAATCAAGGTGAGTGGCTAAAACGTTTTGACTAAAACATTTTCTTAAAAATGTTTGATTACAATGTGTTATAGAAAGGCATTTTTTAAAGAAGATTATTCTCTCATGCCAGCTAGTTTTGACAAAGTTAATTTCCAAGAAAACCATGAGTTATGTTTTAAATGCATGCATGTGTGAGAATTGTTTGAAAAGCGATTTCTATATGTGTTAAATATACTCAGCATTGTTAGTACCTTCAAAGCCATGTTTTTATATGTGTATTATTACATGCTTTAAAGAGAGAAAGTCATTATGACTATTTTTACTTAAATGCAAATACCAAAGGAGTTGAGAAAGGTATTCCGCCCAACTAGATACCGAAGGACTTTGAGAAGTATCTTAGGTATTGTGAGGACGTTGAGAAGGTACCAAACCAACTAGATATTGAAGGATGTTTGAGAAGGTATCTGAACAGAAGTACCTAAGGTATGACGGTACTTTAGTATGGCCACATGCACGTAGGTAGAGTCAGAGATTGAGCAAAAGGGTTCTCTCTTGACTAGTAGTTGGTGTTGGGATTGTTTTTACCCACAGTAGGGTTATCCTTCAACTGAGAGAAACAACTTTACTGTTTTTTATGATTAAAATAGCTTTATATGTTTCATGCTGGAAAATGTTATACTTACAGTACAAGTACTATAGAAGCTTTTAATTCAGTTAAACTCTTTATTGAGATTTTGCATGAGAATCAATATTTTCTTTCTTAAGTCACTCATTGGGCACAAGCTCACCCCGTTTTCAAATGTTTTCCTCCCCCCCCCCCCCCCTATAGGTAGCGGTCAAATCCTCTGAAGATAGCTCTTTATCTACTCTGCCACTAAGGGACAAAAAGATTTGTAACCCGTCTATTTAGGTGGTTTCTATTAATATTGTACACATGTTACTATTGTTCATATAGGGACTAGGGTTTTTGGGTTTTGGGACTGGTAAATCTAGTGTTGTAATGACTCTAAATACATTATATTTCTAAATTAATAAATTTTTGGCCTAAAAACATTCCGCTGTATATAAGTTATATTTTGGTATCAGAGTTATTCCGCAAGAGTTATTAGGCAGTAAGTGTCAGCCAAAGGGTTGATAACTGCTGTAGTCACGGCCTTCTCTAGGCTAAGAAGGTGGTCTGGGGCTGGGTGTGACAGCTTGGTATTAGAGCAAAGGTATACGTAAACTTGGGAAAGGTTTGAGCTAGTTTAGTATTAAAGCATAAGGTATTAGGTGAAAGAGAGAGTTCATGCATTAGATTAGGTCCCATAGATAAGTCCCTAACATGTGTACCTAATAATTAGGCAAAGATCTGATGAGAAGTGGCAAGCGGAGCAAGCAGACTGAGGAGAGGAATGTTGACCCTACCAGCGGATGTCCTGAAGTTAGACGGGACCCACATCCAAAGGGGAAAAGAGTTAGAGACTCAGTTGAGCAGGAAGCAACTTCTACAAACGAGTCGAGACACCAAGGGTAGATGTAGAGCCCCAGATAGAGGATCGAGTATTTGATAGAATCACACAAAGATTGGCGACGAGTGTACGATAGATTCAGAATGATCCAGAAAAGAAATTCGGCATCGAGAGGCTAAAAGCTTTAGGAGCCACGACGTTCGATGGAGCCACGGATCCAGTAGATGCTGAGATCTGGTTAGATTTGATTGAGAAATGTTTTAAGGTTATGAGGTGCCCTGAGGACTGTAAGGTCGAGTTAGCGGCATTCTTGTTGCAAAAAGGGGCTAAAAAGTGGTGGAAAGTGATAGAAGCCAGAAGGACTAATTCAGAAACTATGACTTGGTTTGAGTTCAGACAAGTATTTGAGGATAAATACTACCCTGGTTCTTTTAAAGAAGCAAAGAGGGAGGAATTCCTTAGGCTAACTCAGAGAGTGATGACGGTTGCTGAGTATGAATAAAGATTTACTGAGTTATCTCAATATGCCATTCCTATCATCACAGAAGAGAATGAGAGGTGTAGGAGATTTGAAAATGGCCTAAGAAGAAAGATACGTACACCCGTTACCTCTACATTCAATTGGGTGAATTTCATTCAGTTAGTTGAGACCGCTATCCGAGTAGAGCAGAGTGTAGCAAGGGAAGATGTACTCCAGCCAGGTGAAAGACAGTTTAAGATGCCTGGAGAAACGAGAAGTAAGAGATTTAGACCCCTGTTCTCTGGACAGTCGGGTATAAGGAGTTTTGAAGGCACGAGCCAACAATGAAAGAAGTCAAGACCTGCAGCTGGACCGAGTGGTAGATCAGTATCAGGTCGTGCTAGCGAGTCAGTAGCTAGTATAGAGAGGAAACCACTTTGTGTAAGCTATGATAGCCCTCATATAGGAGTATGTCTGTCTCTTATACACATCTAGATGTGTATAAGAGACAGCTAGTATAGAGAGGAAACCACTTTGTGTAAGCTATGATAGCCCTCATATAGGAGTATGTTATGGTATTAGGAATGTGTGCTTCCAGTTCGGACAAGCTGGGCATTTCAAGAGAGATTGTCTTTAGCTAGGTCATAGAGCACAGACTGAGCAAGGAGGAGTTACACATACTATAAACCAACCTAGAGCGACAGAAACTAGGGGTGAGGGATAGCTAAGCAGAAAGGGGTAGCTGGACGACCCAAACAATAGCAACAACAGTAACAACAGCAGGATAGAGTATACGCTATGATACACCAGGAAGCGGAAGAGGCTCCGGATGTCATAACTAGTACGATAACTTTATGTAATCAATCTGCTTATGCATTATTTGATCCTAGTGCTACGCACTCATTCATATCTAGCATGTGTGCATTACATATAGATAGAATGCCTGAGAATATAAATGAAAATTTGTTTATCTCTATCCCTGTAAGAGATACTCTAGTTGTACATGAGTAATACAGGAATTGTGAAATAATTCTTGGAAATCAGAGTTTTTCGGTTGACTTGATTCCATTAGAATTACTAGAGTTTGATGTTATCCTAGATATGGATTTCCTAAGTAAACACTATGCCACTATGGATTTTTTAAGAGAGAAATAGTGTTTAGGAAACAAGTTGAAAAAGAAATAGCCCTGGTGGGAAGTAAAAGAATATTTCCAGGAAGTTTAATATCAGCAGTGAAGGCTAGGAAATTGTTGAGTAAAGGATGTGAAGCCTATTTAGCCTATGTAGTAGTTTCACAGGATAAGAAACTGAAACCTGAGGATGTACCTATGACACAAGAATTCTTAGATGTATTCCTTGAAGAGTTACCAGGCTTACCACCTGATAGGGAAATAGAATTTACTATTGAGTTAGTTCCGGGTACAACACCTATATCCCAGACACCATATAGGATGGCACCAACAGAACTGAAGGAGTTAAAAGTTCAGTTACAGGAACTTGTGGATAAGGGGTACATTAGACCTAGTGTGTCACCTTAGGGAGTGTCAGTCTTGTTTGTTAAGAAGAAAGACGGTACTCTTAGATTATGCATAGACTATAGACAGTTGAATAAGGTGACCATTAAGAATAAGTACCCATTACCTCGTATAGATGATCTCTTCGATCATTTAAAGGGAGCCACGGTGTTCTCTAAGATATATTTGAGATCGGGTTATCACCAGTTGAAGGTGAAAGACATTGATGTTCCAAAGACTGCATTCATGAACTAGGTATAGACATTATGAGTTCCTAGTAATGCCATTTGGATTGACAAATGCTCCTACTGTATTTATGGACTTGATGAATAGGATATTTCATCATTATTTGGATCAGTTTGTGATAGTTTTTATAGATGATATACTAATGTATTCGAGTAGTGCAGAGAAGCACAAAGAACATCTGAGGATGGTGTTACAGATTCTAAGGGAAAATGAGTTATGGCCAAATTTAGTAAGTGTTCTTTTTTGTTAAATCAAATCGTATTCCTTGGACATATAGTTTCAGCTGACGGAGTAAGCATTGATTCTTCAACTGGGAACGAACCCTGAATGTAACCGAAGTACGCAGTTTTCTGGGCTTAGCAGGTTATTATAGGAGATTTGTGGAGGGTTTTTCTAGATGCGAAGTTTGAGTGGACGCCAGAATGCGAGCATAGTTTTCAAGTATTGAAACAGAGGTTAGTGTCAGCACCAGTATTAACTCTACCTACACCAGGTAAAGAGTTTGAGGTTTATTTTGATGCATCCCGATAAGGGTTAGGATGTGTGCTGATGCAGGAGGGAAAGGTAGTAGCTTATGCTTCTCGATAGTTAAAGAAGCATGAATGTAACTACCCTACACATGATTTCGAGTTAGCGGCAATTGTGTTAGCTCTAAAGTTGTGGAGACATTACCTATTTGGTGAGCGTTGTCATATATTTACGGATCATAAAATTCTAAAGCATATCTTTGATCAGAAAGAACTAAACTTGAGACAAAGAAGATGGCTTGAATTGATCAAAGACTATGACTGTACCATTGACTATCACTTAGGTAAAGCAAATGTAGTAGCTGATGCTTTAAGTCGAAAAACTAGATCAACTAGAGCTAGTATCAATTCAGTGAAGGGTACACTGATTCATGAGTTGTATAATGCTAGGGCAGCATTATCAATCGGTTAAAAAGGAGGGTTATTAGCTTCATTTCAAGTGTGTCCTACACTCATAGAAGATATTCTACGTGAACAATTAAAGGATTCCGATCTTCAGAAGTTAGTTGAAGAAGTGGATAAAGGATTGAGGACGGACTACCAATTAAGAGTTGACAAAGTGCTATTGAAAGAATGTAGGATATTCATACCTAAGGACTTATCACTTAAACAAGTAATTCTAGCACATAGTTCGGCCTATGCTATGCATCCGGGCAGTACGAAGATGTACAAAATATTAAAGAGATCGTACTGGTGGCCTGGTATGAAAAGAAAGATAGTAGAGTATGTTGACAGGTGCCTAATATGTCAACAAGTTAAACCAGAAAGACAGAGGCCAGCATGATTACTTAACCCACTCCTAGTACCAGAGTGGAAATGGGAGCATATTACAATGGATTTCCTATTTGGATTACCTAAGACACCAGTGAGCTATGATGGTATGGGTAATTGTGATAGATTGACAAAAACAGCTAAGTTTTTACCTATTAAGGTTACTTATACCCTAGACCAATTAGCCAAGTTGTATGTTGATCGAGTCGTGAGTCAATTTGGAGCTCCAATTTCAATTGTATAAGATCGAGACTCCAGATTTACATCAAAGTTTTGGCCTAGTTTGCAGAAAGCTATGGGAACCAAGTTATATTTTAGTACTGCTTTTCATCCACAGATGGATGGTCAGTCTGAACGGACCATCCAGACATTAAAGAACATACTAAGAGCATGTATATTGCAATTTAAGGGCAGTTGGGATACGCATCTATCGTTAATCGAATTTACGTATAACAACAGTTACCATTTGAGTATCCGGATGGCATCGTATGAGGCATTATACGGAAGACCATGTAGGACTCCAATATGTTGGAATGAAGTGGTGAGAAGAAATTACTAGGCTCAAAACTTGTGCAACAGATATCAGACAGCGTTAAGATTATAAGAGATAACCTTAAGACGGCTCGAGATAGGCAAAAGAGTTACGTTGATAAACGGAGAAGAGAATTAGAGTTTGAAGTTGGTGACAAAGTATTTCTTAAGTTATCTCCATGGAAAGGAATACTCGGGTTCGGTAGGAAAGGGAAATTAATGTTGGGTTTAATGTCCTATAAACTCGTCGTTTGTAAATTATTAAACATATTCTATTTCCAATAAAGACGTTATTGAGGTTATTCAGTAAAAGATGTTATTGAATATGTAAATTGCGAATATCTAACCTAAATCCAATAAACTAAGATTCTTGGCTATAACATGAATACTCGAACTATATGTAGAGACATATCATAGGATCAAGTTCAAGTATATAGCCAAAACTGTCTATAGTATAAGGATAGGGTTGGGTACCTTATCCTGGTGACACTATAGATGCGGCCCACTTTGTATTAAGTACAAACAATGAGATCCTAAATCGTTCGTGTAGAGACATGTGAGTAGGGGCGTCATATGCAATGAGTTAGCATAAGACAGGACCGCAAAATTAGTCACTTTCTTTTTATAACGCCGTTTACTGAAGAAACTGACTATTTCACAAGATGACCTAGGTAACTCGATCTTAATTCAGAGCTAACTATGAACTCCTATTTATACGAGATTATCCTTTGATCTGCATAGGTGAGAGTGGCCAGACATCGCTGACTCAACAAGCCTACCATTTTGGGGATAAGATCGAATAGATAGCTGAGGACATAGTCTCGCAAGACGAAATTCGCTCCTACCCATTTCAGGGATAGTAGAGAGGTTGTTCCCTTAAGTACTAACTCCAAGACTTGAACAAGGGGCCCCACCCTCTCCTTGGCCCGAGAGGGACTTAGGTTTGGTGGTTGGACCACAAACCGATTGTTCATTAGAGGATTAGTGAAACTTAAGGAACAAGAAGTACTATAGGGGTAAAACGGACATTTGACTCAGCTATAGCTACGAACAACCTGTGAAGGATCAACTTATTGAACATAGTTATATCAAGTGGACGGAAATATATCTACAGTGAGGGGAGTGCAGCTACTAGGCTATAGTGGAGTGTCCTGGTAGTTAACGAATGTTGGTTAGCTTGGTTAATGAGATAAGTTAGTTAACCTCGAATCATTGGAACCCATGATCTATAGGTCCACTAGGTCCCCCTACTAGCTCATATCAGAATAAAACCTATAACAATTAGATAGGAAACTTTGAATCGTTCAAAATCGGGAAAGGGTATTATCGCCAATTGTATTTGACACAATAATTTAATTATGAATTAAATTATTAAATGAGAGATGAAGTATTTAAAAGTGTTTTAAATACAATATACATGAATAAGGATTCATATATAATGGATTGCACAAGGTTAGAATGATTAATTGGATTAATCATACGAAATTAATTGGAAAAGTTTCAAATTAATTACCAAAAATTAATTTCAATTTAGAATTTAAATTAAAATTAAAATGCAAGCTAAAATCAGATTTTGGATCAAGAATAGTGGATTTTGTTGGAATCCCACTTATGCATGGTGATTCAAAGTGGAAAAACAGCTCATCCATGCACTATTGCATGTAATGTTACATGAACACCTAGAATCCACTATTGCTTACATCTCCACCAAGTGTCTTGCATCTTGAGGCTTCTTGATGCATGGATTCACTCTATAAGTAGAGGTAAAATCAGATTGAGAGCTGAAGACAACCATTTTCATACTGTTATGCTGCTGGAATTTGGTCTCAAACTCACCTACCTTCATATATCTCTCTAGAGCTTGAACCTTCAAGTATTCCCTTCCCATTCCCTATCTCTATAGACTCCCACAAGTCGTTTTTGGCCTGGAGAATAGTAGGGAAGACACTAGAGGTGGTCCACACACTGTTCGTGAGCAAAGGAATCAAAGGGAGTTGCTGAATCGGTCTCCAAAAAGGTTGGTACAAATTCTGCTCTCTGTTTACGGTATTTGGACAGCATGCTTTCATTTTCTAAAATTGATGTAGTTAAGTGCCTCCGATCCTAAAAATTTTTCCGCATGTGTTATATGAACACCTTCAATTGGTATTAGAGCATGATTAAGGCACCTAACATGCATTAATTTTAGCTTGGTGGGTAGCTTTTCATATGATGAAACTGTGTAGAAACTAAAGAAAATTGGTTTTGGGATTGAATTTAATTCTCATTCAATTCATTGGAATTAATTGTAATTGACTACATTTTTATGGGCATTAATGTGTTCATATGGAGCTGTCTCTTATACACATCTAGATGTGTATAAGAGACAGATCCAAGCCCTATTTGAAATTATTATTGTAATTTTTTTTTTTTTTTGCTTGATTAAAAATCCCAAAACCAATTCACTTTAGTTAACTTAATTAATTATGCATTATTGAATGTATGTTTTAATTAAATAGCATTTTATGTGCATAATGTATGTCATTTAGATTTAAAATCCCACCATAGGAAAGCATGAATCATGCATTAGTTAATATGCTATAAGAGCTATGATATTAATTAAATGCATGTATAAAGTTTCATGAAATTAATATAAATGTTGTATTAATTTTGGGAGATGCATGCTTGAATGGTTATTTTCAAAATTGATTAATTGATATAAAAGTTATATTAATTAAAGGAGAAAATATACAAAGCATGAAGCATGAAACTTCTTTAGTTTGATTATAAATGTTAAATTCAAATTAGGCTTGTTATAGATTGTTTTTATAATTGTTATAAATGAGATAGAAATCTAAAATCTATAACAAAGATAAGGTACATGCTCATAAGGTTAATTTGAATCCAAAATTCGATCGAATTCAATTAGATTCAAATAGGTCGATATCTTGTAAAATCAAAGTTACAAGAAAACTCATCCAGCAAGATCTTGGCAAAAAGTTAGATAAAATGACTAAGGTTGAAGGTATTTAAGTTGACGGTTCACGAAACACCTACTACCTGGAGATTGAGCCGGCATCTGAGTTAGGTTAAACCGATTTTATGAGCATGAGTGAGCGGTGTGAGATAATAAAATTTGTTTATCACCTAGACATCGTAGGTTAAAAATCCAGTATAAAAGTTATACTCGGATGAATCACCTAGACTTATGATATGTTTAGTTAGCCGAAATGTATCATTAAGTTTTTTTTATATATACCCTAACTGTCAAGAACACATCAGCTGGAGAGAAGTAATGTACTTTTAGCTCTAGCATCTCTGAGAGTTCACACCGTGATATTCATGCTTGGCTTTGGGCCGTCCTGAGAGCGGACTCCATTCGGAGAGTGTTTGCATGAATCAATACCAAGGTGAATAGGGGAAGTTGTTCATAGTAAGTGGGAGAAGGAAGTGTGTCAACACATCCTACAGTCTCTTCCATTAGGTCGCACTGTGAGATTCCTATAATGCGCCTGCATGTTTGCCCTAGAGCAACCTTACCAATTAGAGGGTTGTATTATAGGATTCGGAACTCCACGAACTCTAGAAATAGATAGGGTCTCTCAGGTCCGTTTTCATTCTTATCTTTCCAACTTCGGGAGCATAATGATTTCGATCTTTGAGGTCTAAAAATGGAGGGTCACACTTACGAGAATTACTAAGTGTTAGTAAATTCTTGACCAAAGTAGCGATAACTGAGTTACTATAGGAATATGAGTTATTCGTGTGATAGTATCTAGTCAAGATAGTCTTAGTTCAACGGAGGAATAGTCGATCAACCCTCGGTGGAGGTTATTCTAAACCATTGAAATATTGTTGCAAAATATAATAATGAAGGGTACATTATTAGATTTTTTGCTAAACTGATTGGATTTAAAAGATTAATGTTTTTTTTACTAAAAAGGATATGTTTTTCTTTTTAGTATGACTAGCTCTTTAGATCAACTCTTAGCTTCCGAGAAACTAAACGACGATAAGTACTCAACATGGAAAAACAATCTGAATTCAACACTAGTAATAGATGACCTGAGATTTGTCTTAACTGAGGAATGTCCTCAGGCCCCTACCTCGAAAGAAGCACAAGGTAAATATGATTTACTAGTTGCTGAAACATGTTTAGTGGAGGATGATACCTCGACCTGGATATTGGATTCAGGAGCCACTAATCATATTTGCTTCTCTTTTCAGGAAACTAGTTCTTGGAAAAAGCTTGAAGAAGGCGAGATCACCCTCAAGGTTGGAATAGGAGAGGTTATCTCGACCGAAGCAGTGGGAGATTTAAAGTTGTTTTTCAACGATAGATATATCATACTTAAAGATGCTTTGTATACACCTCTTATGAAGAGGAATTTGATATCTATCGCTTGTATTATGGAATAAATGTATAAAATATCTTTTGAAGTTAATGAAGCATTCATTTTCAAAAAAGGTATTCAAATTTTTTCTGCTATACTTAAAAACAACTTATATAAGTTAAGACCAACTAAAGCAAAATTTGTCTTCAATACTGAAATGTTTAGAACAGTCAAAACTCAGAATAAAAGACCAAAAGTTTCTTCTAATGCCTATCTATGGCACCTAAGACTTGGCCACATAAATCTCAAAAGGGTTGAGAGATTGGTTAAGAATGGACTCCTAAATCAATTAGATGACAATTCTTTACCTCTATGCGATTCTTGTCTTGAGGGAAAAATGACTAAGAGATCTTTTACTAGAACAGGTCTCAGAGCCACAATACCCTTAGAGCTCGTACATTCGGACCTCTGTGGACCGATGAATGTCAAAGCTCGAGGTGGGTATGAATATTTCATCAGTTTTATTGATGATTATTCAAGGTATGGTCATATTTACCTAATGCATCACAAGTCTGATTCTTTTGAAAAGTTCAAAGAATATAAGGCTGAGGTTGAGAACCAGTTAGGTTAAACAATTAAGACACTACGATCAGATCGAGGTGGGGAGTACATGGACTTATGATTCCAAGACTATATGATAGAACATGGAATCATGTCACGACTCTATGCACCTAATATGCCTCAGCAGAACGGTGTATCTAAAAGAAGAAACAGAACCTTGTTGGACATAGTTCGCTTAAGGATGAGTTTTGCTGAGTTACCTGATTCCTTTTGGGGACATGCATTAGAGACTGCTGCCAAATCCATGCGTTAGTCATAGAATTTCAAAGAGGACGATTGGACAGTGAAGTCTAAAGAGGATGCATCAACTTGGGAGTTCTCCCAATTTACTCGTGCGTTTGGAGTGATTTCAAAGCCACCTGAAAGCTCTAAGAGTCTAGTTTTCAAGGTAGGGTGCCGGAGGAAAAGCTCAAAGGTATCGGGCTGGAAACTGAGAAGAAGGTAGAAGAATCAGGATGTCGGGTAAACTTGGGCCAGTCTTGAAGATTCTATGATTCCGGCCAAACCACAAGAGGTTCTGAGCTCAAATTTTAGTGTAAGCTTCTTGAGACATCTTAGAATATGTTTGTAGAAGGCAGTATCTCAAAATAAGATTTAGAACTATGAGTAATTTGAGCTGTAAATTGAATATGAATTTTAGGGGTGAAAAGGGAGCCCAAGGTAGAAAAGGGAGCTACTAGAGTGAAAAGGTCCTAAGCAATCAAGGTGAGTGGCTAAAACATTTTGACTAAAACATTTTCTTAAAATGTTTGATTACAACGAGTTATAGAAAGCATGTTTTAAAGAAGATTATTCTCATGCCAGCTAGTTTTACAAAGTAATTTCCAAGCAAACCATGAGTTATGTTTTAAACACATGCATGTGTGAGAAATTGTTGAAAAGTGATTTCTATGTGTTAAATATACTCAGCATGCATTAGTACCTTTAAAGCCATGTTTTTATATGTGTTATACTTTACATGCTTTAAAGAGAGAAAGTCATTTATGACTAGTTTTACTTAAAACGCGATACCGAAGGACATTTGAGAAGGTATCCGCCCAACTAGATACCGAAGGACCTTGAGAATGTATCTATTGGTATTGAAGGATGTTTGAGAAGGTACCAAACCAACCAGATACTGAAGGACATTTGAGAAGGTATCTGAACAGAAGTACCCAAGGTATTGTGGACTCGTAGGTATGTATGATATTAAATGCTCAAAATGATGTGATACTACTTCTATTTATGCGTCAATTAGGAATATTCATGTAGTATGCTCTGTGTTGTCACAAGTTTCCTTACAATGGAGCCAAGTGTAATTCCACCGCAAGTTTCTCGGTATGATCCAAGATCGAACACGGGGAAATGGTTTTCAGTTACTGTGGTATGTTCATGATATATGCGACCAGGTTTCCAATTCTTTATAAAGGAGTTTGTACAGGTATGTAAATTGTAGTAAAATAAAGGAAAGCAGTAAAATGCGATAAAACATAAATATACAATAAACATAAGCTAGATGTTACAAGATATAGACTTCATGTACAAAATGCTAGGATTAAGGCTGGCTGTGAAGGTTGTGCAAAGATGTGGGATGTGGCGACAAGTCTTATGAACAGAATAGAAAGAGAAAGATAAGTATTACAAACAACGCAAGTTCTTAATTGGATTGAAGGTAAAAATACTGTTCCGCTCTTCTCTTTGCGTACACCTCTCAGTGATCGACCATGTTCCCCACATGTCTGTGGTGAAACAGAGTCTAACATAATGAACGCGAGGTTGCTTCCATGTCTGGAAGTACTACTCGCTTTAGTTAATGCACTCTTCTGACCCTCTCTCAATAGATCAGAATAACATCTTCACTTCTGCTCTCATAGGTGAAGATGTCGTCTAGCATGCTTTATCTAAACATATTTTATAACTTTAATACAGATTAAGTTTTTGGTGGTTCATATTGCTCATCAGGAGATTAAGAAAACATCACGAAGAAAGTGACTAATGGGTGAATGGAAATAGACAAAAAATGGTAGATGGAATCTGTCGAAACATTTAATATTTCTACTAAGCGTTTGATACATGATTTGTGAATGAAGAGGTAAAGAAAATATGGAATACAATGAAAGAGAGATAAAATAGATACAAACAAGTGTCAATGTCTTGGCACAAATTCGATGGAGATCTGCTTACCGGATCGGATGGTTTCGATGGCAGGAAGAGCTTCCCTCTCAGGCTTGCTCCACCGGTAGCAGGGATCTCTACATAGAGCTTCGATCAAGTATATGGCAGGCCGGATCTTAGATTCACCTTTCGGCCTTATCTCGTTCTCTTCCTGGATTTCTTCTCTTCAGCACTCAGCTCAGTCTTTCTCTCTAAAATCTTACAACATTTAGCCTCGTATCCAGTAGCATCCTTTTCTCTGAAATCAATGGGGTATTTATAGGAGTAGATCCTTGATTCTGGCCTTGTGGTCTCCACTTGATGGTTATGGTAATTCCGCAGATGGAGAGATATTATTCCTTCTATTATGCAATCAGACCATCAATTCTGTACAACCGTTAGTTGTACACATGTCGCAATCCTCCACTCTCGCGTTGCTCAGTTGCATCTTTCGATCATAGGTTTGCATATGGTGTTTGTTTTTATTACCGCATGTGGTCGAAGCATAGCTCTGGACTGACTGTCGCTTTGCGCCGTCACTTCGGTAATCATCTCTTCATGGTTGATCGACGGGCACAATTGTGACATAGATGTGTTGATTAGTTTCTCATGAGCCTTGAGCACAAGCGGTGACTTGGTCTCCTTACAAACAGAGTAAAGTTTGGGTTGTCTTCCATCTTTTTGGCGTTAATGGGTGTAATCGCAAAAATTTATAATTATTGTCATACTAGGCTAATTTTCATACAATTGGCGCATAATTACTAACTTTTGGCCGCAATATCTAGATAAGGTGGCATAAATAACTTGTATTTCTATAGGTTATCAATAATCGACATGCATGTGCTCTTTCTCCCATGTTTTAGCAGATTATTCACTCATTTTCTTATATNCTCTCGCGTTGCTCAGTTGCATCTTTCGATCATAGGTTCGCATGCGGTGTTTGTTTTTATTACCGCATGCGGTCGAAGCATAGCTCTAGACCGACTATCGCCTTACGCTGTCACTTCCATAATCGTATCTTCATAGTTGATTGACTGGCGCAATTGTGACATAGATGCGTTGATTAATTTCTCATGAGCCTTCAGCGCAAGCGGTGACTTGGTCTCCTACAAAACAGAGTTAAGTTTAGCTTGCCTTCCATCTTTTTGGCGTTAGTGGGTGTAATCGCAAACATTTATAATTATTGTCATACTAGGCTAATTTTCATACAACTGGCACATAATTACTAATTTTTGGCCGCAATATCTAGATAAGGTGGCATAAATAACTTGTATTTCTACAAGTTATCAGGTATAACGGTACTTAGTATGGCCACGTGCACGTAAGTAGAGTTGGAGATTGAGCAAAAGGGTTCTCTCTTGACTAGTAGTTGGTGTTGGATTGTTTTTACCCACAGTAGGGTTATCCTCAACTGAGAAACAACTTTACTGTTTTATGATTAAAATAGCTTTATATGTTTCATGCTCGAAAAATGTTTATATTGCAATACAAGTACTGTAGAAGCTTATATTTCAGTTAAACTCTTTATTGAGATTTTGCATGAGAATCAATTATCTTTCTTAAGTCACTCACTGGGCGCAAGCTCACCCCGTTTTCAAATGTTTTTTCTCCCCCACAGGTAGCGATCAAATCCTCTGAAGATAGCTCTGCATCTGCTCTGCCACTAAAGAACAAAGAGATTTGTAACTCGTCTATTTAGGTGGTTTCTGTTAATATTGTACACATGTTATTGTTGTTCATATAGGGACTAGGGTTTTTGGGTTTTGGGACTTGTAAATCTAGTTTTTTAATGACTCTAAATATGTTATGTTTCTAAATTAATAAATTTTTGGCCTAAAAAAATTCCACTGTATATAAGTTATATTTTGGTATCAGAGTTATTCCGCAAGAGTTATTAGACAGTAAGTGTCAGCCAAAGGGTTGATAACTACTGCAGTCACGCCCTTCTCTAGGCTAAGAGGGTGGTCTGGGGCAGGGTGTGACATAGTTCTTCACCAATCTTCGAAATCACACCCAGACGGTGCTCAGGGTCCCATTGTCCATTTTTTCAAAGTTCAGCACGTCCTTTCGTCGCCTTGCATTGACGGTCGGCAAGAAGAATTTCTTCATGAATTGTTCAACAAGTTAATCCCATGATGTAATCTCGTTCGGCTCCAGTGAGTGAGCCCACCTCTTGGCTTCGTCCCTCGAGGTGTAAGGGAATAAAGACAGACTAATGCCCTCAAGGGTAATGCCAGGTAATGAGAAATTGCTGCACATTTCGACAAAACTGTTTAGGTGGCCATGCGGGTCTTCACCTTGCAGACCACCAAATTGCCCTGCGTTCTAGATCATTTGGAGCATGATCGATTTTATTTTGAACCTTGCATTCTCCTCTACTGTAGGCCTCGAAATCCCAGGCGAAAAATCGTGTTGGGCACCGCATAATTCCTCATGGGAATGTTACAATTAGCGGCAAGGAAGACTAGGTCCTGCACTGGATGTACTGCCCCTTGATTTCCTGCGGGAGCCGCGTTATCCATATTATCTGCCATATTAGCTGCTCTCTTTCGCCTTGCTCGATTCTGGCATGCTCGTGCGTGAAAGGTATGCTCGATCTCTGGGTTAGCTACAAATTCTAGTTCGGTACCAGAGCTCATAATCTGTCAGATTGCTCTCCGCGTTGAACAACCAGTACAAAGAGATCTGTCCTACAAAATACCACAAACACACTCACAATAACCGTTAACCAATCCCCAGAAACGATGCCATAAACTTGATGACATAATTTTAATCTAAGCTACAAGTCCATGTTCCCGTTACCAGTTCCTCGGCAACGGCACCATAAACATGACACGCAGATTTTAAGTCTTTATCATCATACAAGCTCATCATAAACTTGTAACGCATGTATGAATATCAATGAATGAAAATTAATCTTCTTATGTCATACAACGCATGGATGATTACAATGATATGCGATACTACTTCTACATATGCGTTATTAATTAATGTTCTTGTAGTATGCTGTGCGTTGTCACAAGTTTCCTTGCATTGAAACCAAGTATAATTTCACCGCAAGTTTCTCGGTGTGATCTGAGGTCGAACACAGGGATTGTTTTAGGTTAATTGCGTTATATTTGTGATATATGCGACCAAGGGTTTTAAAATTTAATAAAAGTTGTATACAGGTATTTAAAAATGCAATAAAGTAAATTGTGCAGTAAAGTAAAGATAAGCTATAAAAATGCGATATAAATTGCGATAAAAGTAAAGTACGATAAAATAAACCTAAGCTATGATGATACAAGATACAGAGGTTGAGACTGACTGTGAAGAATATACAAAGATCGTGTTATGCAGTGGCAAGGCTTATGTGCGAAACAGAAAGAGAAAGGATAATTAATATAAATAGCGCAAGTTTCTTAATTGCGTTAAAGATATAAGTACGGTTCCGCTATCCCTTGGCATACACCTCTTGGTGATCGGCCGCGTTTCCCATATCTCTGTGGTGAAACAGGGACGAACGTAGTGAACGCAAGGTTTCTTCCATCTCTGGGAGTATTTCTTGCTTTAGTTAACACATTCTTCCAACCTTCTCTCGATAGATCAGAATGGCATCTTCACTTTTGCTCTCACAGGTGAAGATGTCATCTAGCATGCTTTAACTAAACATCTTTATTTCTTTAGCATAGGTTAAGTTACTTGTTTAATTAATATTAATCACCAAGGGATTAAGAAAACATCATGGAGAAAGCAATTAATGGAGGAACGAAAATAGACAGAAATGTGGAAATGAGAATGATCATGACAATTAATTATAAAATCAAGCGTCTGATACATGGTTGTGAATGATTTAGACTAAGAAGATGAAATATAATTGATGAATAAGAGTTAGAAACAGATACAGAAGAGTGTTAATGTCTTGACACCGATCTGGATGGAGTGATTGCTTGTCGGCGTAGATGGAGTGAACGGAAGGATGAGCTTCCCTCTCAAGCTTGCTCAACCAGTAGAGTTGATCTAGGTACAGAGCTTTGCAGTAGGGATTTGGAATGATTCGCCCTGAGACTCACCTCTCGCCTTGTCTCTTCTCTTCCTAGATCTTCCCGATCAGCATTTAGATCAGCCTCTCTCTCAATAGCCTCATATCAATTATCCCTAGTATCACGTATATCTTTAGTGAATTCTTTAAGGGTATTTATAGATGAAAGCTTTGACTCTCTGACTTGTGGTCCCCACTTTATTGTTATGGAAATTTCGAGAATGGTAGAATAAATATTCCTTCTGTTATGTAATCAGTTCGTCGAAAATGCACAACGTTTAGTTGTACATATGTCAAAATCCTGCATGATTGTGCTGCTCATTTGCATCTTTTGATCGTGTACCCACATGTGGTGTTGTTTTTATTACCGCATGCGGTTGAAGTTCAGCTCTGGATCGATTATCGCGTGCGCCGTCATTGCATTCATCGTCTATTCATTTCTGAATGATGGGCACAATGCGATGTAGATGCGTTAATCTTTCTCTCTTGAGCCATAAGCGCATACGGTGACTGGATATCCTTCAAAACAGACTTGAAATACTCTTTTCTACCATCGCAATGGTGTTAGTGGGTGTATTAACGACAATTTATAATTATTGTATTTTTTAGCTAATTTCCATACAATTGACGCAACTTTCCTCTCTTTTGGCCGCAATATCTAAATAAAGCAGTATAAATAATTTGTATTTCTACAAGTTATCAGTGGTGCCATGGATGGGCGGTGGAGCTGACTCTCTCGAGATCTAACTTCGACGAACGCTTCGGTCGTCACTCGGAATGAATAAAGGAGATGAAGAACTCTCAAGTTTTTCTTCTAACGTGTTCATTTGGATCACAAGGATCCGCCCTAAGGTGAACCTCGAGCGAAAAACCTTGGATGATTTGAACTTCTACTCATCGGCTTCTATTTATAGAGCTTGATCACCGACAGCATTTATGGACCTACTCTAATTCTGACATTCGCGATGCGTTAGTCCTTTTCTGAAACTCTGCTGCTAACGGCGTAGTAGGTGAAATGTCAACATCATCTTTTGATTTTCCCGAGATATGCATTGATACATTCATTCCACCAACCTTATAATCATCCCACTATTATGGTTTATCGTGTAGCCACAATCGTGTAGTGACCGCATTCGCTTAATTACTACAACTTCTACATGATGACCGCAATCGCTTAACGATCGCAACTCCTATGCGATGGATGTATGCGGTTGATTACCACAACACCCATTTGTTGATCGTATGCGTTCTCGTTTGCGATGGACAATTTCTCTGCACTATCTATGCGGTAATCCGGCTTCTGCGTCTGTGTCCACTTCCTGCATTAGCTACAAAAATAGACAATTGAACGCATAATAGTGGGTTAGTTGAGATTCTTCATGCTGAATGACGCAAACTCATTTTCTCCTGAATTCCTAACATAATTGCCGCATATTTTGCTTAACAACCCTCATAATTCTAAATAAATGGCCTAAGATGACGTGTATTTCTACATGTCATCAATCTTCTTGTATGGCCTCGAGGCGCCCTAGGAGCGTCCCCCTTCGGATGGTTTTGTGCGGTTGGTCGATGAACTCCAGAAATGGATAGGATCGCTTTAGTTTTTGCCCCAGTTGGATTTTTTCCCTTCGGATTGGCTGCTTGGGGTGGAACTCTAGGATCTAAAATAAAGGGTCACACTTACGGGAAATTGTTAAGCAAGTTAATGATTTCTTGATCAAATCAATGATGGCTAGTTGTTATAGAAACAAGAGTTGTTCTGGTATCAATGACTGGTTCAATTCAGAGGAGGGATAAATTGACTATCCTTTCGTGGCTTTTGTCCTAAACCACTGAAGCATCATTGCATAGATGTCATACGAGGTTCATTTATATTTTGCTAAACCATATTGGATTTTATTTTAAAGAGTATTTGCTAAAATCTAATATAGATCATTGTGTTTGTTTTTTTCACCAACATTTTCAAACTCATCAAACTGGTTCAAGATCTCGCTGCTGGATCAAAATCTCATGGGGTTGAACAGGATCTCGCTCAAACTTGAAATCTCTTTCGAAGCTGGAAATCTCGCTGGAACTCGATATCTCGCTTGTAAGGGAAATCTCGTTTGATCTTTAATCAGAATCTCACTTGAAAAATATCGCTCTTGCTTGAAGTTGGTCAAATCTTGCTCTCGCTCGAAATCTGAACAACGAGATTTGAGCAGAAGCTGAAGAACTGGTTTTTGCTGCTTAACCTTCTTCACTTTTTCTTCAATTAGAATTTAATCTCAACTCTAATGACTTCAAATAAATTATAGACTCTCGAGCACACATATAAGCTCAACAAACAAAAACCAATTACAAATTTAATTTTGGAAATTAAAGAGAATTCTAATGCCAACTTTGAATAACATCCATATCAGTCCATAAACATGCAGTATTAGAAATTGACCCACCAAAAACTCAAATTAACGTTAATTGAGTGCTTAAATCATGTTATGATACCAATTGATGGAATACACAAGCATACAATGAAAGAAAACAGAATCAATAAGCACTCTAATTATATTTATTTTGAGTTTAAAAGCATTTTATTTCATAAATTCAAAAGATGGTTTCAAGAAGAACATACCTTTAACGATTTCTCCCAAATCCAAGCTACCCCTTTACTCCAAATCAGCTCCAAATCGACAGTGAACCACCAAGAGATCCTCTCTACTATTCTCAACCTTGAATGAATTTGAGTGAGTTCGGTGAAGGATATTGAGGGTTCTTGTGAGGAAGAAGATGAAGAAGCAGAAACTCTTTTCAGCTCCAAAAACCACACCTTTCTTCTTTAAATTGAGTGTTTTATATTTCTTCAGCATGCAAGTATTTCTTAACCATCAAATGGACAACACCTACTTCTCAAGTTTAAGTGGGATTTGTGTATGCTTGTAGGAAGAACACCTGTTGCTCAAGGTGTTTTGTGGGCAAAACCCATATAATTCAGTTTTCCAAATTTTCATTTCAATAATCAATGAATACAAAAATTAATCAAAAAATGATTTAATCAATTCATAATTAATCAAATATATAAATTCAATTTATTGTAACTTAATTTTAATTTTAATTAATTAAACATAATTAATTTGTAATTTTAATTTTAATTAATTAAACATAATTAATTTAATATCAAATATCAAATTAATCACACATTAAATTTAAACATGAATCTAATTCATGTAATTGATATTTTAATCAATATTTAAATATCATAAACTCTCCAATTTCGTTTATTTCAATAAATTAAACGTTAAATAATTATATTAAATATAATATATACAAACCCTAATTTCAACTTGAACATTTCAAATTGATATCATTCGAAATTCACTCAATTTAATAATTCAAGGAGTTCATGTTTTACGAGCTAGTAGAGGGACCTTATGGACCTACAGATCATGAGCTCCAATGATTTAAGATTAATTGGCTAACACTCTTTAGATTAAATTAATCAGTATTCGTTAACCATCAACTCACACCATTATAGCTCAATAGTTGCACTCTTCTAACTGTAGATATATTTGTGTCCACATAATTTAACCATAACTAATAAGCTGACCCTTCACAAGTTGTTCGTGATAATGGCTAGGTCAATATGTTGTTTTACCCCCGATATTACATCTTGTTCCTTAAGTTCCTACTGATCCTCTAATGAACAGTTGGTTTGTGACCTAGTCATTAAATCAGATCCCTCTCACCCAGTGAGAGGATAGGGCCCCTTGTTCAGAACCTAGATTCAGTACTTAAGAGAACAACCTTTCTTTTATTCTTAAATCGGGTAGGCGTGAATTCCATCTTGCACCCTATGTTCCCAGCTATCTACCCGGTCTTATCCCTGAAATGGGAGGCTTATTGAGTCGGCACTATTGAGCCAACCCTCACCTATGCAAATCTAAGGATAATCCCAAATAAACAGGAGTTCATAGTTAGCTCAAGATTAAGAATGAGTTACCTAGGTCATCTAAGTGAAATAGTCAGTCTTATACAATAACCAACGTTATAAAATAAGAGTGACTTATTTCTTGGTCTGATCTTATGCAAACTCATTGCATAGGACACCCTTATTCCTCATGCCAATACATGAATGAGTCTAGATCACTTCGTTTGTAGTATCTTTACAACAACTTGTAATAGCTATAGAGTAAGTTGCATCCAACAGTGTTACCAGAATAAGGTACCCAATCTTAATCATGTACTATAGACCGTTTTGGCTATTTGCTCAAACTTGATCCATCTCCATGTCTCTACGTAAAGTTCAAGTATTCATATAATAGCCATGGATCTTAGTTTATTGGATTTAGACTTTATGAATGCAATTAATAGATTCAATACCTTTATTGAAGAAATGTTGAATAACATATTTTATTTATAATAAAATATGTTTAATTTTTACAAACTTCGAGTTTTAGGACATAAAACCCAAAAGCATCTCGATCCTGGAATATGAAATTTTACACTACAATCAAATCTTATGGCTTTAAACAGAACGTTGAAAAACCTTGTGTTTATAAGAAAATAGTTAACAAAACTGTAGCTTTTCTGGTTCTGTATGTTGATGATATTCTACTCATAGGAAATGACGTAGAATTTCTAGCGAACGTAAAGAGATGGCTTCCTACGCAATTCCAAATGAAAGATTTTGGAGAAGCAAGTATGTTCTTGGGATCCAAATAGTTCGGAACCACAAGAATAGAACTTTAGCATTATCTCAAGCATCTTATATAGACAAGATATTGTCTAGATATAAAATGCAAAATATATTACCTTTCAGATATGGAATTCATCTATCTAACGAATAATGTCCTAAGACACCTCAAGACATTGAGGTTATGAAACGAATTCCATATGCATCAGCAGTAGGGAGCTTAATGTATGCAATATTGTGCACTTGTCCCGACATATGCTACGCAGTTGGGTCAACAGATTTCAGTCCAATTGATAACTTGTAGAAATACAATTTATTTATACCATCTTACTTAGAATATGTGGCAATAGGAAGGAAAAGTTGCGTCAAACATATTAAAATTGGCCTAAAAATGCGAAGATTGTAAAAGTATCGGAAACACACTTGCTGACCGCTGATGCATTATTTTATGATGTGGAATTATGGATGAAATGCGATGATGAAAATGTGTTGAACACTCAAGTTTTCTCAGTGGAATCCAAGTGTAAACCTCAGTGAGTTTCCTGGTGAGTCCAAGGTCGAACTCAAGGACTTAGGAAAACAATATGTGGTGGTAATTTTCAGGAAAACTTTGCGGTAACCAGTAACTCAAATAGTTGTTTGTTTTGTTTGTTGCGGTAATGAAAATAAACAAATGCGGCGGAGTTCGAAAAGAGTTGATAAAATGGAAGATACGTGAGTATGCGATGAACGGGTTCAGAAGGGTTTCGGCTAACATTTCCTAGGATGCGTTCATGCTTTGTGGTCATGCAACAAGCATACAACAGTAAACCACCTCTCGGTGCGAATGCCATGGCTTCTAAGGCTAGAACACATGCGATATATGCGATAAATCTATAGGACCTACACATAAGCCTCTATTCTTATTTATGCGATGACAAAATGACACACATACAAATAAAGCGACCACATAATATTATTCCTATCTCTAGGATGCATGCGATGCAAGTTGGTATACAAAGCTTATCTCTAAGTCCCTATCTCTTGTTTATGCAGTTCAAATCTTACTCTCTTGAGTCTAGATTCTAACCTAGCTCTCTCAAGTCTTAGGTTCTTTCTTTAGTCTCTCTCTCGAGTAGCTCTAAAGGGATGTTTAGAACAGCATAACACAAGATAATCGCAAGCAATGAACTTCCTAGGTCATGTTAGCTTAGTTCTCCTCAACCCATTCGATAAGTTTAGTTACTCATGTGCACGAAGAGAGTGAACGGATGTAGAATAAGAACTTGCATTGTATAAATATAAAGTTGAAGTACAAAATACAATGCAAGAAGAGAATAAAGAGCCTGGTAGCAATCTCTTGCTGCCCAGGCTTTTACACTGTCTTTCTACTCGTGTTCAAAAGATAATTTCGCTTTCACGAGAGTCGGCCCGCTCTCTGCTTTTATGCCTCTGAGTTCTCTCTCAAGTTTCCTTGAGCGATCTTCCAGCGCCTCTACTCTTCCCTTGCTCCGCCTTAAAAATAAAAGAAAACTATGAACATGGCTAAAGCTCCTAAATCAGTGAACAGGTGAATTCGTTAACTGATAGAACCCCTTTTCTGAAGGATGCCTTTGGCATTTATAGAGCTTCGGGGTGAAGGCGACTCCTCTTTTATGATTGCACAGATAAGATGGCTTTAATTCCTTGACTGATGCGTCGAATATTTGTCATCGAAAAGCTGAATGTACTCGTTATCGTTAGCAGCTGTCAACTTAATTCGGATTCGACCGTCATCAACTTTCTGTCCCATCGTGATTAATTATGCCTTTCACCCAGATGCACCCACCAAGTTACGCCGACTCTATGCAGCAATCCTTCTCGAGCAGATGTTTACGAACATAAATCATCGCAAAGCCTTGCGGTAATGCTGCACTCGTCTGCTGATTTCTTATGATCGCTGTTTTCACCTTGCATCAACGTATATTCTGCATAAAAATACAAAAATCAACTGTTTCTATGCGATGAATGCATGCAACCGCAATGTTATAAACTTAATGCTTTTGGACGCAATCTAACACATTTTATCAACGCAAGCCAGCATTGTTTAAGAAATTAGTACTATGATAACGTGCATTTCTACCCGTTATCACATCCCCAAATTTAAACAATGCTTGTCCTCAAGAATAAGCTAAAGATTTCCTTTAGCAAGTCGACCGCAATGTTCTTTTCCTAGATTTCTCAAGGATAGTTCATTCAACTCCTATACCCCAAAGTTTCCTTAAGTCTTATCCAAGTCTCTTCTTAAAATATTTGTAGGACCTAGGGATCGGAAGCTTAACCTTCAAAAGGACTTTACTCGATTCAGAGACATCGCATGATTTATTTCAAAAAGAAAACTTTTCCATCGAGGTGTGAAATGATTTTATCCTTGTATATTTCTTGACATTATTATTTTTCTCTAACCTTGCGCTGATCCAAGTGCCTTGCCTTCGTTTTGGCTTGCCTCCACGTGTGTCATGCGAACATCCAAATATGAGCAATGCGCTCTTCCTCAGACTAAACGCATACCTACTTGGTAGCGGAGTTGCAGACATTTATTTATGCATTGATCCTGGCAACTTAATTTCGTTTTGGCTTGCTCACATGTGTGTCATGCGGACATCCAACTACGGGTAAGTGCCCTTCACAACTTAACTCTTATCAACATGGGTTTCCCCATTGCGTTGACAGTGGAGTTGTTATTCTCAATATTTTCCTCTTTTTTTTTTTTTAGAATAGCAAGGTCGAAAATAAATACCTCACCCCCAAATTTAAAATGCGACAATGTCCTCATTACCAAAAGCTTGAAAGAAGTCATGCGATGTTCTCAGAAAGCTTCGTAAGGAGAGTTTGAAAGAAAGTTAGCAGACCCCTAACTTCTAAAAGTATTTCATAAGGTGACTATCTTAAAATTAAGTTGACTTGAGTATATATGAAAGGAATAGAAGCATGTTTTTCATCATTGAAATCATAATTGGTAAAGAGACAGTATATGGTAACTTACTAAATTTATTCATGTCAAATGATTACGGTAATCAAAGAGGATGCGGTGATAAAACTTTTAAAATTAAAATGTGATACGAAAGTGGAAAATTTGAAATAAAGTTAAGGAAGAATACAACCCCCAAATTTGTGTTGTCACCCACATTGTGTATTGATGCATCCTTCTTTGCGCTGATCTATCTTCTTTGGATTGTGGTGATGGAATAAGATAAGTTGCTTCTTTGTGTAACACCTCCGCAATCCTACGCCTTGATCGTTGCAAGAAAAACAGAGAGACGGTCAAATAAGATTAAATAAAACAAAATTCTTTGACCTTTTTTTTTTTTTTAGAATAAGAAAAAAACAGATATGCGATAATAGACAAAATTAAGATGCTGAAAGTTCATGAAGTATTGATGTAGAGAAAGGATATTCAAAAGGTTTATGTCCCTGGTGAGGTTGAGTTATATAGTAACTCAGGGACTGCTTATTTCTGAGCTGGTCTTTTCATGTCCACGGTGGCTTCTCCCTTTTTTCTTTGTCCTCTGGGATTTTAACTGCCTTAATCTGGAGCTTTTCTCATGAATGTTCATTATGATCTCCCCCTTGCACACATCGAGCACGACCAGTCGAAAGGAATGGTTATCCCAGTATGATGGGCGCAACTTCGTCCGCTTTATAATCCAAAAGGAGGACATCTGCCAGCAAGATAAATTTATCAATTGAGAATGCGACATTTTTCAGCTCTCCTTTAGAATGTATTCGGGACCTATCTGCAAGTAGGAGAGTTTCTGTTATGGGTGGGAGTGTACCAATACTCAATCGTTTGAAGATTGATAGTGGCATTTGATGCTCAGAATTATGTTGTGGAAATATGGATGATATGCGTTGATGGATTTGCATTGTGCACTCAAGTTTCCCCAGTGGAATTCAAGTATAACTTCCTCTGAGTTTCCTGGTAAGTCCAGAGTCGAACACAGGGACTTGTGAAAATAGTTGCGTTAGTGCTTTTTATGAAAACTTGTTGTAACAAGTCAAATAAATAAATCGTTGAGTTTGTTGTTTGCGTTGATGAAAATAAATAACCAATACGGCGGAGTTTGAAAAGTGTTTGTAGACGGAAGATGCGATGAGTATGCGGTGAACGGGTTGAGAAGGGTTCAGCTAATATTCCCTAGAATGCGTTCATGCTTTGCGATCATGTAACATGCATACAATAGTAGACCACCTCTTGGCATGAATGCTATGGCTTCTAATACTAGAACGCATGTGATGTATGTGCAAAGGTGTCTATAGGGCCTACACATAAACCTCTAATTCTTGTCTATGCGATGATACACAAACAAGACGACCACATATCATCATACCTATTCCTAGGATTCATGTGATGCAAGTTGACAAACAGAGCTTATCTCTAAGTCCCTATCTCTTGTTTATGCAAGCCTAATCTTGCTCTTTCGAGTCCAGATTCTAACCTAGCTCTCTCGAGACATTAGGTTCTTTCTTTAGCCTCTCTCTCGAGTAACTCTAAAGGGTATTTTGCACAGCATAAAACAAGACAATCGCAAGCAATAAACTTCCTAGGTCATGTTAGCTTAGTTATTCTCAACCCATTCGACTAGCTTAGCTACTCATGCGTATTAAGAGAGTGAGCGGATGTAGAATTAGAACTTCCGTTGAATAGATATGAAGATGAAGTACAAAATAACAATGCAAGTTTAATAAAGAGACTGGTAGTTGATAACTTGTAGAAATACAAGTTATTTATACTGTTTTATTTCGATATTATGGCTAAAAGGAAGAAAAGTTGTGATGATAGTATGAAAATTGGCTAAGAAATGCGAGAATTATAAATTTTCGTCAATACACCCACTAACACCATTGCGATGGTAGAAGAGAATGTTTCAGTTCTGTTTTGTAGGAAATCAAGTCACCGCATGCGTTCATGGCTCAAAGATAAAATGAACAACGCATCTACGTCGCATTGCGCCCATCAATCAAGAATGGAGAGATGATCAATGCAATGACGGTGCATGCGACAATCTATCAAGAGCTTAACGTTCAATGCAAATTCAACCGCATGCGGTAATAAAAAACAACACCGCATGCAGAGATAGAAAGAAGATGTAAAAGAGCAATGCAATTGCAGAGGATTCAGAAGCGTGTACGCTTCCAGTTGTGCATTTCTGACGGGATTGATTGCGTAACAGAAGGAATATTCACTCCACCATTTCAAGAACTACCTTAACAATAAAGTGGGGACCACAATGCAAAGAGTCAAAGCTTCGCCTATAAATGGCTTCTGCAATTCCATTGAAAGATATACGAGAATACAAGAATACTTGAGACTTGATACTTGAGTACTGGAATACATAGAAACGTGTATACTGATCTGAGAGAGACACTTCGATTTCCAGAGAAGATCTGGGAAGAATCAAGAGACAAGGGCGAGAGGTGAGTCTCCGGGCAAGGAATCCTTTCAATCCCCATCGTTGAAGCTCTGTACGAAGGTCACTTCTACCAGAAGAGTAAGCCTAAGAGGGAAACTCTCCTCTTCATCCATTCCACATGCCGGCAAGTAAAACCTCCGTCCAGATCTGTGTCAAGATATTGACATTCTTCTGTATTTGTTTCTATCTCTTTTTCATCACTTGTACTCATCTTTTTTACTCTATCATTCACACCATGTATCAGACGCTTAATCTTAGTATTAATTGTTATGATCATTTCCATTATCATCTCTTTGTTTATTACCGTTCATCCATGATTCACTTTCTTCATGATGTTTTCTTAATTCCCTGGGTAATTAGTAAGAATTAAGCAAGTAAATTAATCTGTGTTAAGGAAATAAGTGTGTTTAGCTAAAGCATGCTAGATGGCATCTTCACCTGTGAGAGTAGAAGTGAAGATGTTATTCCGCCTATCGAGAGAGGGTTGGAAGAATGCATTAACTAAAGCGAGAAGTACTTCCAGAGATGGAAGCAACCTTGCGTTCATCACGTTCATCCCTGTTTCACCATAGAGATATGAGAATGTGGCCGATCACCGAGAGATGCATGCCAAAGGAAAGCGGAACCTTAGTTATAGCTTTAATGCAGTTAACAAACTTGCAATGTTTTTACTAATTATTCTTTCTGTTTCTAATTCATACATAACAACTTGCCATCGCATACCACGACCTTTTGTATAACTTCAAAGTCAACCTCAAACTCAGTATCATGTATCATGAATCTTGTATCTTGTATCATAATAGTTTAGGACTTTACTTTTATCGCACTTTTATTTTATCAACGCAATTTATGTTTATCGTAATTTAAGTTCATGTACAAACCAAATCTTTTATTAATTGTAAAACGGGTCGCATATATCACGAAAGTAACACATTAGCAAAAACAATCCCTGTGTTCGACCTCGGATTACTCTGAGAAACTTACGTTGAAATTATACTTGGTTTTAGCGCAAGGAAACTTGTGACAACGCATTATTCCGTAGCATACTACAAGCATATAGTTGACAACGCATATATTTAGAAGTAGTAATGCATAACACAACATCTACACTCCATTTCCATCTTTACGTCATCAAGTTTATGGCAACATGAGCTTGTTGTTCAATCATCCATATTCATATTTGTTTGCATGTTGTAAGTAATAAGACACGTTTCTAGCGTTTACAAGTTTATGGCACCGTTGTCGGGGACATGAGCTTGTATGATTCATTCTTTATACACGTCAAATTTTAGCATTACAAGTTTATGGCGCTGTTGCCGGGGACATGAGCTTGTATGATTCATTCTTTATACACATCACATTTTAACGTTACACCTATTGAGAGAGGGTTGGAAGAATGCGTTAACTAAAGCGAGAAGTACTTCCAGAGATGGAAGCAACCTTGCATTCATCATGTTCATCCCTGTTTCACCATAGAGATATGGGAACGCGGCCAATCACCGAGAGGTGTACGCCAAGGGAAAGTGGAACCTTAGTTCTATCTTTAACGCAATTAACAAACTTGCGATGTTTTTACTATTTATTCTTCCTATTTCTGATTCATCCATAAAGATTTGCCATCGCATACCACGATCATTTGTATAAACTTCACAGTCAATCTCGAACTCAGTATCATGTATCATGTATCTTGTATCTTGTATCATGTTAGTTTAGGATTTACCTTTTCAACGCACTTGTATTTTATCAACGCAATTTATGTTTATCGCAATTTAAATTCATGTACAAACCAAATATTTTATTAATTTTAAAACCGGTCGCATGTATCACAAGAGTAACACATTAACGAAAACAATCCCTGTGTTCGACCTCAGATTATTATAAGAAACTTGCATTGGAATTATACTTTTCGGTGCAAGGAAACTTGTGACATGCATTACTTTATAGCATACTACAAGCATATAGTTAAACACGCATATTTAGAAGTAGTATCGCATAAATTGTGCATGAGCCATAACACAGCATAACATTCCATCTTTCTCATCAAGTTTATGTTTTTAACGCATATACTTGTTCATTCATTCATATTTGCTTTTGGACGCAATCTAACACATTTTATCAACGCAAGCCAACATTGTTTAAGAACTTAGTACTATGATAAAGTGCATTTCTGACCGTTATCAACCGCATTGCAATGGCGAAAAGGATGTCCAAATCTTTGTTTTGCAGGTAATAGGTATCACTGCATGCAACGATTGCTTATGGACAAAAAGAGCAACACATCTTGGGGATTTTGTATCACCGCATGTGATGATTTCTTGTGGACAAAAAGAGCAACGTATCATAGGGATTTTGTATCATTGCATGTCGATTGCTTGTGGACGAGAAGAGCAACGCATTCTCGGGGATTTCTGAAATTGTACAGCTTTTTTGATGTATGACCTAATAAATTGAACGTGGAGCAAAGTGGACATTCCCACCAAGCCTCGATAGGAAAAAGTAACTTTTCAGAGTGGGACCACTGACGCAGGAGGTTATGAGGTCTATAAATAGCAACATCAACACTCAGGAGAATACATAGAGAGGAGACATAGAGAAGAAAACACACCGAAAAAGAGACACTCTTCCCTTGAGAACTCTCCTGAGAAGGAAGTTCTCCACCTCATTCCTCCATCACGTCGGCAAGCAAAATAGCTCCGATCGGGATCTGTGCCAAGACATTGACATGCTGCTCTCATTTATTCTTACTTTCCGTTGATCGATTGTTGTTCATTTCTTGTCTTTCATTCATATCTCTGTAACAAACGCTTTATCTTTAACAGTTAATATCATATCATGTTCATCTTCATCTCTCTGTTTACCATAACGCATTCATCTTCCATTTCTCTCACCATGATTAACTAAACCTCCAGGGTGTGGGGGTTTAGTTAACGCATGCTCAATGACATCTTTACCTGTGAGAGCAGAAGTGAAGATATTAATCCATCTCTCGAGAGAAGGTTGATGAATGCATTAACTAAAGCAAGAAGTATTTCTAGAGATAGAAACAACCTTGCATTCACAAACATTCATCTCTGATCATCATAGAGATATGGTGACATAGGCAATCACCAAGAGGTGTAAGCCGAGGGAAGACGGAACCTTAGTTGCATCCTCAACAGGATTGAAAAACTTGCAATGTTCTTTCCCCAAACCCATTCTCACTCTGATTCAATTAACAAGACTTGCCATCACATTTGCTAACACACACTTTGCATTGTCTATTCATTTACCATTGTATTTTACTATTTACCTATATATTCATTTATCATCGCATTTTACCCTTTACATCGCATTTTACTTTTCAGCGCCTCAAAAATATTAATTTGATTACGGCCGCATATATCACATCATCGTCGCATTAACATCGCAACCCCCGTGTTCGACCTCGGATCACTCTGAAAAACTTGGGTGGAATTATACTTGGTTTCAACTCAAGAAAACTTGTGACACGCATAAACTCATGAACGCATTCTACAATGAATTTTTTAGTATCACATATATTATCTGGAAGCGTGATTAAGATAGCGCATCACATATCATATATCATCATCATCATATCTTGCGGTGGCATTACACCCGCCACGCAACAAGAAGTTTTTGACAGACAACACCAATCTTGGATGTGATCATTGGATTGCGTTAAAAACATCCTCAAGTATCTTTGGAGAATGAAGGATTATATGCTCGTGTATGTAGATAAGGATCTGATCCTTACAAGTGAAAGTACCATGTCATTAGGGAGATTGTACACAGAGAAGACGTGATCGTCACGCATATAGCCTCACAAGACAACTTGGCTGATCTTCTTACAAAGGCCTTCTCGACTAAAGTGTTCGAGGGTCACCTAGTGGAACTAGGACTATGAGATACTTAGTACTAGGGCAAGTGGGAGAAATATTAGGTATCTGATGCCCTAGTTTATTGTATTTATTCTATTGTTTTTATTCTCTCATTGAACTCAACATTGTATATATTTATATATATTTATCCATTGAAGCTTTAGTCCAAGTGGGAGTTTTTTGGTTGTATGTCCTAAAACTCACAGTTTGTAAAGTTCAACATATTCTATTATCAATAAAGATGTTATTCAACATTTCTTCAATAAAGTTGTTATTGAATTTGTAAATTCCACTTGTAAAGACTAAATCCAATAAACTAAAATCCATAGCTATTATATAAATACTTGAACTTTATGTGGAGACATAAAGATGGATCAAGTCCGATTAAATAGTCAAAATGGTATGTAGTATATGAATAAGGTTGGGTGCCTTATTTTGGTAACACTATCGGATGCGACTCACTTCGTAGTTGTTACAATCTTTTGTAAGGTGCTACAAATGAAGTAATCCTGATTTGTTCATGTATTGACATGAGGAGTGAGGGTGTCCTATGCAATGAGTTTACGTAAGATCAAATCAAGAAATAAGTCACTCTTACTTTATAACATATTTTACTATTTAGGACTGACTATTTCGCTTAGATGACCTAGGTAACTCGATCTTAATCTTGAGCTAACTATGAACTCTTGTTTATTTGGGATTATCCTTTGATTTGCATAGGTGAGAGTTGGCTCAATAAGCCTGCCATTTCAGGGGTAAGATCAGGTAGATAACTTAGGACATAAGGTGCAAGAAAGAATTCACTCCTACCCGATTCAGGGATAGGAGGAAGGTTATTCTCTTAAGTGCTAAATTCAGGTCTTGAACAAGGAGTCCCACCCTCTCATTGGCCCGAGAGGGATCCGATTTTGTTATTGAATCACAAACCAATTGTTCATTTTTGTTATCGAATTTAGTTATTTTTTAATTAATTAAATATGATTTTAGTTATTTTTTAATTAACTAAAATTAGAAACTAAAATTGGAAATTGATTTCTTAGTGGATACATCCAATCTTCTCTAAGTAGGAGGTGGATTCTTTCTAATTCATACACCTTTCCCACTTCATCTTGTCCATTTGAAGTGACATCATCAGTCTCCATAGTGCCGACATGAAGAAGAAGGATAAAACTCTTCAATTTTTGTTGATTGAGAGAGATTTTTGGCTGTTGGAAATCAGTTTCTGCACAACTGTTCTTCATCTCAAAAACCCACTCCAATTCCTACCAAATTCACTTCAATCTTGAGTTCCACCTCTCAAATTCAAGACTAAGAATAGTAGAGAAGATTGATACGTGGAAAATGGAGTAAATAAATATGTGTTCATTGTTCGTTCATTAAGTATGTAATACTCTAGTAATCTTACTTAGTAGTTGCAATGAAAGTAAAGGATGATAAGAAGAAGTAAATGAAGATGAAATCGTAGGAAATAGAGAAATGCATTGTCACAAAATATATTAATCTCTTAAGCCACAATGTAATACAATACATAGATAAAATGTATTAATTTCTGCTGCTAACGGCGTGATGGACCTGCTCTAAATCTCTACTACTAACGGCATGGTAGGTGAAATATCAACATCATCTTTTGATACTCCCGAGATATGCGTTCGTGCTTGGTTTCCGAAGTATCATCGCATTCCACCACCCTTGCGTTCATCCCTCTATAATGGTTATACTTTGTAGCCGCAACCTTTATGCAATGAACGCATGCAGTTAATGGCTGCAACATCCATGCATTGAACGTATGCGATCGCCTTTTGCGATGGTGAGATTCACCACATGCGATCGTTTCCTACAATAGCTACAAAAATAGACATTTGGACTCAAAATAACGCATAATAGTGGGTTAGCCGAGAATTTCATTATTGATTGACGCAAGCTCACTTTCTCATGAATTCAGTATAATCACCGCATATTCTTCTTATCAGCTTTCACAATTCTAAATAAAAGGCCTAAAATAACGTACATTTCTGCTCGTCATCAAAGATCTCTTGGTGGTTCACTGAAGATTTGGAGCTAAAATTACATAAAGAGCAACTTGGAAAATTGGAGGAATTCTTCAAAGGTATGCGTTTCTCGAAACCCTCTTCTGAAAATCTAATTTTGCATGCTTTTAGAACTCAAATTAAATGTAATTAGAGTGCTTATTCATTGTGATTGCTTCCGTTGTATTTTCTTACATCCTATCATATCTATGACAGTTTGTAAGGGAAATTGAAGAACTCTAACATGCATTCAATGAAGAAGAAGGAGAAGAAGAAGATGAAGACAAGGAGATACGTGGTTTGACAACCTATGGCCTACATCCAAGGGAATGACAGATTTATTTCTTTGAAGCTACAAGAAGATAAGAACTCATTCCTTTTACAGATTCACTCTTAAAAGAATAGTTGTTTAAAAACTCAGATCTATTTATATATGTGTAGATATGTTACAAAAGAACTATTAAGAGTTTGTTATTATGAAAAATATAGTCGTTGAAAATCACTTCAGACATGGCTTTTTTAGTGTGTTGATATATAGTTTGAGTTTCATACATAAAAGAGAGACACATTAAGAATTTGAGTCATAACTTGGATTACAACTAATAGTAGGTAAACAAAAGAAAACATCGAAGATGATTCCTTTGCAACCCTTTTTGTATTTGGTGTGGTTTCTCATTTTTTTATTACTTTAGCCATGTAACAATTTAATTTTATACTTTTAAACTTGTAACAATTTAGTTTCTATTATGATAAACTTCAACAAAATTAAGTGTAAACTTTTATTATGTAATAATAACTTAGTATTTATGATTTTTAAACAAACTGTAAACTACAAAGACTAAGTAGATATTAGTTATGAAAAATATAGAATTATATCATTATAATTTAAAGTCCAGGGGTTAAATTGTTGCTTCCATTAAAGATTTAGGACTTTAAAGTAACTTTTTTTTACCATTTCTTAAGTAATATAAACTACGTTAGCATGTAATAAACAACCATGTCAGTACGCTATCTAGGGGTGTTCACAGTTTGGTTTTATTTGGCTTGGCTCCAAACCAAACAACCAAATCGAACCGAAAATTTTTGTTATGGATAGATACCAAATAGATCTAAACCAAACCACAAAGAGTTGGTTTGATTTATTTCAATTTCTGGTTTCATGCAAAATATATTAAAGACTGCTTTTAAATATAAAAGAGTAAACCAAAATATTTACAAGATATAGAAAAATTTTAGAATCATCAATAATAAACGTTGATAGATACTGATAGACTTCTATCAGTATCTATCAATCTATCAGTATCTATCAGCGTCTATCATTGATGGTTCTAAAATTTTGCTATATTTTGTAAATATTTTTCAACAATTTTACCATTTGAAATGATTTTCCTATATATAATTTAATTCAATTTTGGATTTTGTTTTCAAATCAAAAGTTGCACCGAACAGAAAAAATCGGTTTCCTTATAATTTAAACCGAACCCTTGCTTCATGAAAATTAAAATAGGGTTCATGAAAATTAAAATTGAATTTCCTTTAGTCGATTGTAGTGTTCACCCCTAATTTTATCTCATAGCATGAATGGATTTTTGATACTTTTTTTTAAAAAAAATGAAGGATATATATTAATAAAACTTTTTAGAGTTAAAAAAGGATTTTTGTTAATTTAGCTTTAAAAAACTTGAACAAATGAAAATTTTGGATAATTATAAATATGACGTTTGACCTAAAAACTTCCACCAAACAACATTGCACGTACTTATCAATAATAATTAAATAAACGTTATAATATAACAATCATTAACCAATATTTTAGAAAGCTTGCGGTGCATAATTTTAATTAGCATTTTTATTTTCTATAGCTCGAATTGACAAAGTCTCCTGTATCATTAAGAAAACGGTGGTTGAATAATTTTTAAAGTTTTAAAAATATTTGTTGGGTGGAGAATGCTTTACTTGTGATAATAATTATAATTCTATCTAATGCTATTTTATGACCAGAAAAGGGACAACCGAGGAAGATGATTGTAATATTATTTTAACACATATCTGATTAAGAAACCATATTGATTGGTACACACAGCCCCAATTTTACCAATAGCCTTCCCATTATAGTATAAATTAGTCACTAATTTTAAGAACATAAGTTGATTTTTTTTCTTTTTGAGTTGAGCATAGTTTAATTAATATAAATTATACATTTTTTACTTTAATTAATGTTCGAATTCTGATATTTTTCAATGGTCACTATTAACGTTTTGTGTAATCTTTTTTTTTTTATAAAAAAAAATTACACGAAGAAATGGATGAGTAATCAACTTGGAATTCGAATGCTAAACTTCCAAAATCACATGCTTCTCCTTTCGTGTTGTACAAAAAAAGTTTGGCTAATAAATATACGTAAGTTGACTTTTGTTAATGTGTGTTTAATTAAACAAATTTAAGAGATTATTCCTTTTAGATTAGAATCTCAACTTAATTATTATTATTATTTTATGTACATGACAGTTGTTTCCTAGTCAACAGTTTAGAACTTCAATCATTACCTTGGTTAATAAATTTTCAATGAGTAAAGTATATTGTTTTAAGGAAGTATGGTTGTTGAATTTCAAGTTCATTAAAATTTTGTTATAAAATGTTCAAATTTTGAATATCTACCATTATTAATGAACTTTAGAAAAGAAAAATAAATACCTAGTCATGCTTAAAAACTATTTGATTTTTGAAAAATATGTTTGATTTCTTTCCATTTATCGATGAACTTCATATTTCATAACTAAATATTTAAATTTTTAACCAAATTATTTCATTTTGAAAACAGTCTAACCAAATATATAACAAAACAAAGAAATTATGGTTGAAGATAGAGTAGTTTATAAACTTATTTTTCTAACACAAAAAATCAAAAACAAAATAATTATCAAATGCCGCCTTAAATTTTTGCTTTTGAATTTATTTTACACCTATCTTGTTTATTTTCTTGGCTTTCCTACCATAGTTTCTATTTTTCCCAAACTAAATTTTAGAATTCTTAAATTCTAAATTTCAAAAAATATTTTTTTAATTATAAAAATTGGTTTAATTTTTTAAAACACTTAAAAAAAAGTAGATAACAAAAGTAAATAAATCAATAAGTAAAAGTAATATTTATAAGTCTAATTTTTTTTAAAAAAAAATCTTATTTAATAATCATTCGATTTTTAGTTTCTAAATTTGGAAAATTAAACTTAGAAAAACATTACTTTCACCTCAAATTTTCTTTATTATTCTCCGTTTATCAATGTCTCACTTAAAAACTTTAAAAACATAGTTTGTAAAAAACCCCCACTTTTTTAGTTTTAATTAACTAAAGAATTCCAATATTTTTTTAACAGAAAGTGAAAAATATATACAGGAAAGTTAAAAGGATACAAACATAAATGTTATAAAGAGAAAACTAGAAACAAAACACCAAATTGTAATTACGTAAATTCGAAAACACCGCATACAGATAAATAAATAAATCGTCAATAATAATAACAACAATAATAATAATAATAATATACTGTGAAAGTTGTGTGTATGAATAATCCAAGAGATTGGTTCAATCTCTACCTCGTAACGGTTGTATTAAATACTATTTCTTTTTAGTCAGAGTGAATTTAGTTCAATGATAGTGACATGTATTTCAATTTAGGTTCAATATTTAATCCCATAATTGTTGCACTTGAAAAATCAAGTTTACCAAAATGATGATATTGGTACATGCTCGGTCTTAAAAAAAAAAGAAAAAGAAAAAAGCTGTGTATGTGTGTATATATTCGACGACTTTTCTTCTTATCTGAACGAATGATCATGAAAGTATAACATCACTATCGCACCCTCTCTTTACTAAAATCCATCTTAATTTCAACCCCATCTTTTAATTATCTCTCCATCTCCATCTCTAAAATTATTAATTTCTCTCTAAAAATTGAAATAAACATGAAGGACAGATTCCACCGCCGCAACGCCGCCGTTGCCTCCGCCCTCGCTGCCGTCGTCAAGCCCGCCGCCTATTTAATCATCCTCTTCCTAACCTACGCTCTCGGCTATTTATCATCATCCCGCTCTACGTCGTCGTTTTCCTCCTCCCGCTCTCCTCCTCCAAGTTCCGATATTACTTCTTCTTATTATTATTCTCCCACTCCTCAACTCTTCCAGGTCACCGACACACCCACCGACCTCAAGCAATTCCGAATCACAACCCGCTGTTCCCCGCCCATCCCTCACCATCAGGTACGTTTAACAATCCTCCAGAAAGTCTTCAACGGTAAATCCCCTTTTCACGGCTTCCCTCCCCCGCACGTGGCTGAGCTTCTCCACCCGAAGAAAATCAAAGGCTGGGGCTCCAACGGCGCCGTTTTCGAGAACCTTGTCAAACAAGTAAAGCCACGGACCATAATCGAGGTGGGTTCGTTTTTAGGAGCCTCAGCGACTCACATGGCCGAGTTGACTCGTCAACTCGGCCTCCAAACTCAGATTCTTTGCGTTGATGATTTTCGTGGCTGGCCCGGTTTTCTCGACCGGTTCAAGGATTTATACATGGTAAACGGCGACGTTTCGCTGCTTTATCAGTTCATGCAGAATGTTGTTGCAATGAACGCTTCCGGTTCGGTTATTCCATTGCCGTTCTCGACCGGGTCGGTTCTTGATAGCTTGTGTGAGTTGGGGGTTTATGGGGACTTGATTGAGGTGGATGCGGGTCATGATTTTAACTCGGCTTGGTCTGATATAAACCGGGCTTACCGAATTCTTAGACCGGGTGGGGTTTTATTTGGACATGATTATTTTACTGCTGCTGACAATCGTGGGGTAAGACGGGCAGTTAATTTGTTTGCTCAACTCAATGGCTTCAAAGTCAAAGTGGATGGTCAACATTGGGTTCTTATATCTCATTAATTTGTTGCCACGTGTACAATTGGATTGTTGATTTATAATTTGGGATTTGAAATTAAATACTTGAGATGACACTCATAGACTTTTGTAAATCGATTGTAATTTGTATGTCATTTAAAATTGGCTCAATCTATATGAGAATATAACTACTTTTTGTTTTTTTTTTTTTTTTTTTTTTTTTTAACATTAGAAACGTTTTAACGGATGAAATTTTGGGGGATTTTAAAAATTAAGAAAAATTATTTATGCAACATAGCAAAATTTTAATCTTCTTTGATACAGACAGATAAAAATTTATTAGTGTCTATCAATGATAGAAACTGATAGAAGTCTATCAATATTTACTTTTCTATTTCTAAAAATAATTTGACATTTTTTCTATATGTGAAAATTTTCAAAATTAAAATGCATGTATTGTCCTGCAATTGGTACTTTACTTGATTGATATACATATGCTAACATTCACACGAGTTATGAAAAGATAAAATTAATATTTAATCGAATTACATAGAAAACAGTTAAAAGTAAACTTGGGTAGGGGTGAAATTGGATACAAGGAAATAGGCCAAAGGTCAAGACAAATGAAATTACGAATAAAATGGTTCAATTCGAAAGTGAAATTAAACTAAGAATTGCAAATATAACAAATATATCAGTACTAGAGATTAGGGTTGGTAAAAAAATTCACGGGATTGGGTCCACGCAGGACCTTGACGTGATCGAATTGGGGAATTCCTGGTTTGGCCAAGAGATGAGATCAAATTGGGATATTTATTCGGACTGGGACAATATCCCTGCCCCGACCATGATTAATTATTTTTATGTTTTTTAAATATATATTTAGATATATATATAATATATAATATATATTATAATATATAAGCCCAAAGCCTATTTATTCGTTTTCTTTTTCCTCTTTTTCTTTCCCTTTCCCCCTTCTTCCTCACGCAGACCTAGTAGCTTTCACTCCCACCATCGACCTCGACCAGAAGTTCTGACCTCCTCGCCGCTGATCGTTCGCGCCACCCAGATCTGATTCCAATTCGTCGTCGCGAGCCATCCGACCGCTGAAGTCGATCACACCTGGATCAGATGCCAAGAGCCTCCGTCTAGTCGAGCGCTCGTTCAGAATGCCGCCACCCGAACCCAAACTGGTCCCCACTGCCGCTTGCCGTGTAAGCTTCTGCCTAGCCGACTTCTTCGCCGCTCTCAGCCTGACCAGATTCGAGCCGCCGAGTCTCTCCTCCGCCGCCCACTGCGTCGTTACCGGCTGCTTCCAGCTGCCAGCCCTGTTCGTCGTCAGGACCCGCCTACACCACTAGACTTGTGTTTTGAGTAAGCGATTGATTATTTTTTTGGGCAATATTTTGGTTGATCTAGTTTGATTACCCATTTGGATTTTGGGTTAAAAATTTGTTCTCTATATTTGGAATCTAGATCCAAGATTGGAGTACTTCAAAGTGCACAGCGTGCTATTTAGCGGATTCGAGTTCGTTCGGCAAGTATTTTTGGTAAGCATTGTGACCCTTGTTGTTGATTGTTAGGCACCTTTTGGTTGTTGGATTGATGGAGAGTTTGGTTTTAGTTTCTTGAAGGTTCCAAGTCGTCATCCTTTGGGTTCTAAAATCTGCTAAGAAGAAATTTTGAGTCGAAATCTCGCGAGTGTTGGTTGATCAAGTTTCGTTGGGTAAGTTCATTGGTGATCCCTAAATTTAATTTGTACGTATGGATCTTGGTTCCAAGAATTTAAAATTTGTGTTATGTTCTGTATTAGGGGACTTAGTTCAGGGGTTTTTGGTTGGAGATCATTAGTTTGGATTAAAAAAATCGGAATTTGATTTCAAGGTAAGTAATCTTACCACTGGAACTGCCCACGGGCCAGGCTTTAGTTGTATGCTAGCATGATAAGTGTATGTCATGGTAAATGTTAGCATGTTGATTGACAATATGACCTGAATCAAAGTATGTTCTTGCACGAATTCTGATTTGTTTAAATACACACCTAAGTACTTGATCGTTAGTATGTGATAGTATGTGTTTTCATATGTCTATGTCTGATCTGCTGGTGATGAGGCATACTTGCATGTTGTGGATTTATGATGTAAGTTATACATGGATGATGTATAATATGTTATTAAGAATTATGTGTATGTGATGAAGCCATGGTATCAAGGATTTTTATGTATATTTTAGAACTGTACAATGTTGAATCTTAGCACGTTAAGACTGTGTGAATATCCTCATTGATTAGTTAGATGCTCACCAGTTTGTGTTTCCTTCGGGATTCACCAGTTGTGTTTCCTTTGGGATTCACCAGTTTGTGTTTCCTTCAGGATTCACCAGTTTTTGTTCCTTCAGGATTCACTAGTTTTGTGTTTCCTTCGGGATTCACCAGTTTGTGGTTCCTTTGGGTTTCACCAGTTTTATGTTTCCTTCGGGATTCACCAGTTTTGTGGGCATACTTAACTACAATAGGATAGAACTCAGCCTCTTGTCTGTTTCATGTATTTATGTGCCATATGCGGGTATCTAAAGGACATAGATGCCTAGCCTGACCCCAGTGGTGGGGCTACTTACTGAGTATTTCATACTCATTCTTTCTTATGTTGATGTTTCAGGTAAGTGTAGAGATGCACCGGCGGTGGCGTAGCAGAATTCGTGATCGTGTCACTGGGACTAGTTTTTACGCTTCCGCATAATGAGATTTAGAGTTCTTTTCATGTTTCTCTTAATGTTTAGTTTTGATGTTTGAAACTTATTATTAAGAATTGTTTTTCATATGTATTTATTAACCTTTATGATTTATGGGTACCCTATTATTGTTTTTTTTCAATTGCATTTAATAAATGTCTTTTGAACTTCTCTTGTTTTAATTAGCATTTATTGCAAATAACTGAGCGTCGTTTTAAATTCTTTGCATGCATTTATTTTAGTAACGGCCTTACCTAAGTCCTAGGGGGTCGAGTCGTTACAGTTGATAAAACGAAAGATGAGATGAGTATGCGGTGAACGGGTTGAGAAGGGTTTTAGCTAACATTTCCTAGGATGTGTTCATGCTTTGCGGTCATGCAACATGCATACAACAGTAAACCACCTCTCGGTGCGAATACCACGACTTCTAATGCTAGAATGCATGCGATATATGCGATAAGTCTATAGGACCTACACATAAGCCTCTATTCTTATTTATGCGATGACAAAATGACACACACACAAATAAGGCGACCACATAATATCATTCCTATCTCTAGGATGCATGCGATGCAGGTTGGCAAACAGAGCTTATCTCTAAGTCCCTATCTCTTGTTTATGCAGTTCAAATCTTACTCTCTCAAGTCTAGATTCTAACCTAGCTCTCTCAAGTCTTAGGTTCTTTCTTTAGACTCTCTCTCGAGTAGCTCTAAAGGGATGTATGGCACAACATAACACAAGATAATCACAAGCAATGAACAATTTAGGTCATGTTAGCTTAGCTCTTCTCAACCCATTTGATAAGTTTAGCTATTCATACATGCTAAGAGAGTGAATAGATGTAGAATAAGAACTTCTATTGTATAAATATAAAGATGAAGTACAAAACAACAATGCAAGAATAGAATAAAGAGCCTGGTAGCAATCTCTTGTGTCCCGGGCTTTTACACTGTCTTTTCTACTCGTGTTCAAAAGATAATCTTGCTCTCGCGAGAGTCGGCCTGCGCGATCTTTCGACATCTCTACTCTTCCCTTGCTCTGCCTTAAAAATAAAAGAAAACTATGAACACAGCTAAAGCTCCTAAGTTGGTGAACGGGTGAACTTGTTAACTGGTGGAACCACTTTTCTGAAGGATGGCTTTGGTATTTATAGAGCTTCGGGGTGAAGTCGGCTTCTCTCTTGTGATTGCACAGATGGGATGGCTTTAATTCCCTGACTGATGCGCCGAATATTTGTCACCGAAAAGCTGAATGTATTTGTTATCGTCAGTGGCTGTCAGCTTAATTCGGATTCGACCGTCATCAGCTTTATGTCCCATCGTGATTAATTATGCCTTTCACCTAGATGCGCCCACCAAGTTGCGCCGACTCTATGCGGCAATCCTTCTTGAGCAGATGTTTGTGAACACAAATCACCGTAAAGCCTTGCGGTAATGCTGTGCTCGACCAATGATTTCCTGTGATCGCTCTTTCCGCCTTGCGTCAATGCATATTCTACATCAAAATACAAAAATCAATTGTTTCTATGCGATGAAAGCATGCGACCGCAATGTTATGAATTTAATGTTTTTTGGACACAATCTAACATATTTTATCAGTGCAAGGCAACATTGTTTAAGAACTTAGCACTGTAATAATGTACATTTCTGCTCGTTATCACACCCCCAAATTTAAACAATGCTTGTTCTCAAGCATAAGCTAAACATTTCCTTTAGCAAGTCGATTGCAATGTTCTTTTCCTAGATTTCTCAAGGATACTTCATTCAACTCCTATACACCAAAATTTCCTTAAGTTTTATTCAAGTCTCTTCTTTAAATATTTCTAAGACCTAGGGACCACAAGCTTAACCTTCAAAAGGACTTTACTCAATTCCAGGACATCGCATGATTTATTTCAAAAAGAAAACTTTTCCACTGGGGTATCAAATGATTTTATCCTTCCATATTTCTTGACATTATTTTTTTTTTCTGACCTTGTGCTGATCCAAGTTCCTTGCCTTCATTTTGGCTTGCCCCCACATGTGTCATGCGGACATCCAACTACGAGCAATGCGCTCTTTCTCAAACTAAACTCATACCTACTTGGCAGCAGAGTTGCGGTCATTTATTTATGCATTGATCCTGGCGATTTACTTTCGTTTTGGCATGCCCTCACATGTGTCATGTTGACATCCAACTACGGGCAAGTGCTCTTCACAACTTAACTCTTATCAACATGGGTTTCCCTATTGCGTTGACAATGGAATTGTTATTCTAAACAATTTCTTCTTTTCTTCTTCTTTTTCTTTTTTTTTTCAAAATAGCAAGGTCGAAAATAGATACCTCACCCCCAAATTTAAAATGCGACAATGTCCCCATTGCCAAAAGATTGAAAGAAGTCATGCGATGTTCTTAGGAAGCTTCATAAAGAGAGTTTGAAAAAAAGCTAGCAGACCCTTACTTCTAGAAATATTTCATGAGGTGACTATCTTAAAATTAAGTTGACTCCAGTATATACGAAAGGAATAGAAGTATGTTTTTCATCATTGAAATCATAATTGGCAAAGAAACAACATGCGACGACTTACTAAATTTATCAATATTAAATGATTGCGGTAATCAAAGAGGATACGGTGATAAAACTTTCAAAATCAAAATGCAATGCGATAGTGCAAAATGTAAATAAAGTGAAGGAAGAATACAACCCCCAAATTTGCGTTGTCGCCTGCATTGTGTATTGATGCATCCTTCTTTGTGGCAATCTATCTTCTTTGGATTGTGGTGATGGAATGAGATAAGTTGCTTCTTCGTGTAATACCTCTACAATCCAGTGCCTCAATTGTTGCAAGAAAAACAGAGAGAGGGTCAAATAAGATTAAACAAAAAAAATGCCCCCTTTTTTTTTAGAGAATAGATAAAGCTGAAAAGATATAGTGTAATGAAAATTCAGAGTAGTAGAGAAAAGTTGAAGATTCCATGATTCCCAAAACTTGCATCCTTGATGAATTTCGATCATCTGATAATGCAGGGACCACCTGCTTCCTTCTTTATTTAAAGTTCCTCAGTTCCACGGAGTCGACTTGGCGATGCCAACCTTCTCCATGATACACTTTTACTCGCTGCTTATTAACTTTGAATATGTTGGTTCCATCATCATTTGATAATTCAACCGCGCCATGCAGAAATACCTGTCTAACTATGAGTGGTCCAGACAAACGTGACTTTAATTTTCTAGGGAAGAGCCGTAGTCGTGATTTGAATAGTAAGGCCCACTGCCTGACTTGGAGGTTCTTGCCGTATATGTGTTTGTCGTGCCAGCGCTTTGTGTGTCCTTGGAAATCTTCGTGTTCTCATATGAGTTGATCCCCCATTCCTTCAGCTCGACCAGTTGAAGTTTTCTTTCTTCTCCTGCTTTTCTTAAGTCAAAGTTTAGCTTCTTTACCACCCACAGTGCCTTATATTCTAGCTCCAGAGGCAAATGACACGCCTTACCAAATACCAACGCATATAAGGACATACCTATGGGTGTTTTAAATGTAGGCCGGTATGCCCAAAATGCATCGTTGAGCTTTGTTGCCCCATCTTTTCGTGAAGGTGATGGGTTATTTTATTAAGTATGGAATATGGATGATATGTGTTGATGGAATTACGTTGTGCACTCAAGTTTCCCCAGTGGAATTCAAGTGGAAATTCCTATAAGTTTCCTAGTAAGTCCATGGTCGATCATAGGGACTTGTGAAAATAGTTTGCGTTGATAATTTTCTTATGAAAACTTTACGGTAACAGGTAAAATAAGTAAGGTGGTTGGTTTGTTGGTTGTGTTAATTGAAAATAAATGAAATAAATGCGGCGGATCTGAGAAACGAAAGTTGCGTTGATAGATGCAATGAGTATGCGATGAACGGGTTGAGAAGATCTTTAGATAGCGTTACTTGGGAATGCGTCAGACTATGCGATCATCTTACTACCATGCACAACAAGTCATTTTCCAATGTAAATGCGATGCTCCTAAATCTAGGACGCAAGTGTTACATGCAAAATGTCCATATAGCTTATTCCTAAGTCTCTACTCTTGTCCTATGCGTTGATGCAAAATGTATGAAAGCAAGGTGATCGCATACAATCATATCTTATTGCTAAGATGCATGCGATGCGTTGATAACAAATAGTGCTCATCCCTAAGTGCCTATCCCCCGTTTACGCGTCCTAATCTGGTTTTTCCAAACCTAGATTCTGACCTGACCTTCCCAAGTCTAGATCCTGTCCTTAGACTACCCTCCCGAGTATCTCTAATAGATGAATGAAGCATAAATAAACAAGATAACCATAAAGAATGAAGATTCCCTCGTTGTGCTATCTAAATGTTTCTCAACCCATTCAACTAATTTAGCTACTCATGCGTGAATCACAGAAAGTGAACAGATATAGAGAAAGAAATTCCATTCTTATAAATAAGTTAAGTACAAAATGCTAATGGAAGTTAAGGTAGAGAGCATGGTAGCAATTCCTTGTTGACCGAGGCTTTTTACACTGGGATCTCTATTTTGAACTAAAGATATTCCCGTTTCCACAAGAGTCGGCCCTCTCTCTATCTTGGAGCTTCCGGTGCTTCCCAAGCTCGCCAAAACGATCTACCGGCACACCTTCTTCCTCGTGTCTGCCTTAAAATGAAAGAAGACTATGGACAGAGACACGTACTTGTAAAATAATGAAATGATCGATTGCTTAACCCCTCCTCTGAAGAATGCACTTGGTATTTATAGGGCATCAAAGGTGAAAGGTGGCTTCTCTCTCCTGGTTGTACAGATGGGACAACTTTAATTCCTAACTGATGTGCTAGATAATTGTCACCGATAAAGTTGGATGTACTTTGTGACCGTTATCGAGTGTCAACTTAATTTGGATCCGACTGCCGTTAGCTTTCTGTCCCATCGATCTTAATTGTCCTTTCGTCCAGATGCGGCCACCATGTTGGGGTGATTCTTCTTGGGTGAATGTTTGCGAGCATGATCAACGCAAAGTCTTACAGTGGAGTTGCGCTCAACCAGTGTGTTCCTATGATCGCATTCCTTGCATTGCGTTAACGCATTATTCTGCAAGAAAATATAAAGATCAACTGCTCTAATGCATTGGACGCATGTGACCGCAATATTATAGAATTTATGCTTAATGGACGCAATTTAACATATTTTAGCAAGGCAATCCAACATTGTTTAAGGATTTAGCACTATGATAACGTGCATTTCTACCCGTTATCACACCCCCAAATTTAAACAATTCTTGTCTTTAATCATAAACTAAGGATTCCTTTAGGAAGTTAGCCGCAGAGTTCTTTCCCTAGATTTCTCAAGGATACTTCGTTCAAATCCTATATGCCAGAATTTCCTTAAGTCTTATTCAAATCTCTTCCTAAAATACTTCTAAGACTTAGGGATTGCAAGCTTATCTTTCAAAAAGACTTTACTGAATTCTAGAATATCGCATGATTTATTTCAAAAAGAAAATTTTCCACCGAGGTGTCGAATTTTCTTCATTGCTATTTTTTTTCTGACCTTACGCCGGTCTGAGTGCCTTGACTTTGCTTTGGCTTGCCCCCACGAGTGTCATGTGGACATCCAACTATGAGCAATGCACTCTTTCTCAGACTAAACTCATACCAACTTGGCAGTGGAGTTGCGGTCATTTATTTATGAGTTGATCTTGGCGACTTACTTTCGTTTTGGCTTGCCCCCATGTGAAACTCAGATTTCAATTTTTCTTACTTAAGCAGGTGATTAAGGGATTAACTAGGAGAAAGTTAAATCCTATGTTGAAGAAAAAAAGGAAATTTCTAAGTGTCGAATAGATTTTCCTTGAGTAGTCTAAGTGTTAGACTAGGCAATGCTATGTATTGGCCATAAGATCTTGGAGAGATGGTTGTGTGGGATGCGTTGGAAGGGAACAATGCATTGGAAGAGGTTGTGTTGATGTGTTGGAAGGGTTGTTGGTGGATGGCATGTAGCTGAAGGAAGGAAAATGGAAGTGATGCATTGAAGGGTTGGATGGCACAAGGGTAGGCGAGGACACGGGCAAGGAATGCGGCATGCGTCGAGCACTCGTGCACAGTGCATAGCACATGCATTGAGAAGGCCAAGCACTGCCAGACACCTAGCCATGCATCGAGCAACCTCAGCCAAACTGCCCCGGCATGTGTCGATGCACCCAGCCATGTGTCGAGTGCTACTGAACACTGTCAAGCGCTGGCGAGCAAGCCAAGCACCCATGTGCTGAGCACTACCGAGCACCCATGCGTCGAGCACTACCGAACACTGCCAAACACTACCGAGCAAGCCGAGCGCGCATGCATCATTACCCAGCGCCCCTGCCAAGCGCCATGCATCGTTGCCAAATGAACGATGCGTTGATGCTGAACGAGCTGTGCGTCGAGGACGAGCGACCATTCTATGCATTAGTGATGGCTGGCTCTTGCAATGGCTAAGTTGGATTGCGATGGTAGTGAGATGGCTTGCACGATGGATATGTTGGACAAAGGCCATGTGATGAGCTAGGTTGGATGCATTGGATGCGTTGGACGTTGGATACATTGGATACGTTGGATGCGTTGGATGCGTTGGACGTTGGATGCGTTGGATGCTTTGGATGTGTTGGATGCGTTGGATGCGATGGATGCGATAGTGCAATACTAGCGTTGGTGATGCACTATGCATTGGTGATGCACTATGCATTGGTGATGTGCTATGCGTTGATTATAGGATATGCATTGAGTATGGACTATGCGTTGAACATCCAAGAGTTGGACGCATATAAAGGATGAGATCACCTAAAAAATGTCATCAAACCATGTGTCTTCTTGGGAGGAAAGCCTTAAGCCTTAAGAATTTGAGGTGGTGGCATGAGATTGGACGTTCATGCGTAGGCAACATGGGAGTAAGACACTTAGCTTGCGATGATCACAACATTGTGTTGATGAGGTGAGAAGGAGACACTTGGCCATGCAGCCAAGTAGGTGGTGTCAACTCTGGAGAAGGTTTGGACGCCTATAAATAAGGCCAAAAGACTTCATTTTTAGATCACAATTCAAAAATACCGTAAAAAGAGTGGGAGAGTTGAGCAAACCTTGCGTTAGAGCCAAATCATGCGTTAGTCATAGAGGACGCATTGGACAGTGAGGTCTGAAAAGGACGCATCAACTTGGGATGAAAAGTTCTCCCAATTTACTCGTGCGTTTGGAGTGATTTTAAAGCCACCTGAAATATCCAAAAGTCTAGTTTTCAGGGTAGGGCTGTCGGAGGAAAAGCTCAAAGGGATTGGGCTGGAAACTGAGAAGAAGACAGAAGGGTCAAGCTGTCGAATCAGCTTGAGCCAGTCTTGAAGATTCTATGATTCTGGCCAAACCATGAGAAGTTCTTAGCTTAAAAGCTTCTTGAGACATTTTAGAATATGTTTGTAGAAGGAAGTATCTCAAAATAAGGTTTAGAACTAAGAGTAATCTAAGCTGTAAGTTGAATATGGATTTGAGGGGTGAAAAGGGAGCCCGAGGTAGAAAAGGGAGCTACTAGAAAAGCTCCTAAGCAATCAAGGTGAGTGTTTACTTAGTTTTATGCATTAATATATGGATAAATGCATATGTAAGTGCCAAATGGATGCTTATGATGATTATGTTGTTGCCATGATATTGTTTGTGAAATTTCTATGGAAACTGAGATTATACCCAGATTACATAAGTTAGCATGCTTAATAAAAGGTGCTTGGTGGAAAAATATAGTCGGCCTCGGTCGGCGGGAAATAATAGTCGGTGATGACCGACGGGAAATATAGTCAAGTACCTAAGCATGACTAGCGGGATAAAGAATTTTCGGTGTGCACATTGGTGAGAGAAGTGGGTTATAGGAAAGTTTCCATAAGAAGTTGTATGTGATTGATAATGTGTCCATGATATGAGCATGCCATGTATAGCATGGAACTGGAGGTTGATAATTGAATGGATGTACACATGATCATGCATAAATTAGACTAGAATTGTGATTATGTGATTGATTTCCCAAAAATATGTTTTGCAAAGTGATTATTATTCTAAAAGAACCACTCACTGGGCTTAGTAGCTCACACTCTTCCAAATGTTTTCTTATACCCCCCCCCTCCCCGGTAGCGAAAGGTGAGAAGTTCCAGGGTGCTGCTAAGGTCAAGGTCTGCCACGTGCCACAGTTACACTCTCAAAAGGTTTTACAGTTGTTGTTGTAAACTTTATTGATAAGCCTTTAAGTTGTATAAACGTTACATTGTTGTAATAAAATGGGCCTACTTAATCAGTTGGTTATTGAATTTATTCATTGGTATCACATTTATTTCCGCTTAGGCAGTAAGTGTCGACCAAAGGGTTGATAACTGCTGTCAATCACGCCCTTTCTCAGGCTCGAAGGGTGGTCTGGGGCGGGGTGTGACACTCCATGTGTCTCATGTAGACATCCAACTACGGGTAAGTTCCCTTCACAACTTAACTCATATCAACATGGGTTTTCCATTTCATTGACAGTAGAGTTGTTAAAATTTTTTGTTTTTTTTATAGCAAGGTTGAAAATAAATACCGTAAACCACAAAATTTAAAATATGACAATGTCCTCATTGCTAAAAGAACTTAAAATAAGTCGTGCGATGGTCATAGAATGCGTTGTAGAGTTTGAAAGAAAGCTAGCAAACTCCTAACTTCTAGAAATATTTCATGAGGTGACTATCATAAGATTTAAGTTGACTCTAGTATAGACGAAAGAGATAGAAGCATAGTTTTCATCATTGAAATCATACTTGGTGAAGAAACAACATGCGGTAAACTACTAAATTTATCTACTCGGCAAATGATTGCGGTAATCAGGGAGGATGCGGTGATAAAACTCTGAAAATTAAAATGCAATGTGATAGTGCAAAATTTGAAATAAAGATAAGGAATAGTACATCCCCAAATTTTGCACTGTCGCCCGCATTGAGTACTGATGCATCCATCCCTGTGGTGATCTTTGCTTCTGTGGATTGCGGTGATGGAATCAGAATATTTGCTTCTTCTTATAGTATCTCTGCAATCCTATGCCTTAATCCTTGTAAACAAAAAAAGAGAGGGTCAAATGATTTTAAAACAAAACAATAATTTTTTTTTTGTTTTTTTAGAGAAAGAAAAGTAAAATACAGATAGTAGTCACGTGACGAAGATTTAAATGTTCTAGAGTTCAGTAAGGGATAGTCTGGGTTTTTCAACTTTGGGAGGCTGTTTCTGGCTGAAAATCTCCTTTGCAATATGCTTTGATCCGTTGTCCATTAACTTTAAATGTTCGACTGCCATCCTCAGTGATTAGTTCCACCGCACCATGAGGAAATACCTCTTTGATGATGAAGGGACCAGACCAGAGTGATTTTCATTTTCCTGGGAAGAGCTGCAATCTTGAGGTGAAGAGTAAGACCTTCTGCCCGATTTGGAGGTTTCTAGCGCATATATGCATTTATCATGCCAACGCTTGGTGCTTTCTTTATAAAACTTCGCATTCTCATATGCATTGATCCTTCATTCTTCTAGGTCGACCAGCTGCAGTTTCCATGCTTCTCCTATTTTCTTTAGATCGAAATTCAGTTTCTTGACCGCCCACAATGCTTTATATTCTAGCTTCAACGGCAAGTGTCACGCTTTTCTGAATACCGACGCATAAGGGAACATACCTATAGGTGTTTTAAATGCGGTCCGGTATGCCCATAACGCTTCATCAAGCTTCATTGCCCAATCCTTTCGCAAAGGTTTGACTACCTTCTCAAGTATCAATTTAATTTCCTGATTGGACACTTCAGCTTGGCCATTTTGTTTGCGGATGGTATGCCGGTGGCCAACTTTGGGGATGATATTTTGTACTTGCGCAACAACTTATTTACATTGTGGTTGACAATGTGATCCTTTCATCATTTATTGATGGTACGGGGAGTGCTAAACACGTGAAAATATTTTTCTTCCAGGAACTAGAAGACTACTCTCGCATCACTTGCAGCGCATGCAATTGCCATCTACCCACTTGGAGACATAGTCAACGACTAATAGAATATAGTGCCTTACCATTTGAAAGGAGGGAAATGGTCCCCATGAAATCATCCCCCACCTAACGTCGAATAGTTCTAGCTCAAAGATAGTATTCATACGGCCATTGCCGTTCTTCCATGAAATGTTGTCAGTTCGCTTGACGCCAATCAATTTCATTTGCGATAGCCAGAAGAAAACTTTGTGCAGTATGTTGTCCCCAATGACCCCTCCACATGGCCGAATACGTGCACTATGGCAATATGCGTTGTTGAGTAGCATTCTGGGACGATCATAATCGAAGATTTAGTCTGCAACCTCTTTTATACAGATTCGGCTCAATCCTAATAATAGTGTAATGCATTCATTCATTGAGCTTCTTTTATTCGATGTAGGTGTAATCTTCAGGAAATTGTTCACAGACCAAATAATTAATGATGTCCGCATAACCAGATGGGTAGTTCTTCTTAATACGAAACAGCTGGTCCTTCGCCGGGGAAAACGACACTCACTTTCAGCAGATTCATTGCGGTCAACCTCAGGATTTTCCAGTCTGGACAAGTGATCCGCAAACTTGATTCCTCTGTCCCCTTTCGATCAATTATCTCGATATCAAATTCTTGAAGGAGGAGAACCCATATGATCAATCTCGACTTTGCATCCTTCTTTGTCATCAAATATTTGATTGCCGAGTGATCAGTATGAATGAGTACCTTGGTTCCCAACAAGTATGCCCAAAATTTTTCCAATACAAAGATCACAACCAGAAGCTCTTTTTAAGTGGTGGTATAATTAATTTGAGCAAGGTTCAGAGTTTTACTCGCATATGCGATGGGGTGCAAAATTGTTTTCTTCTTTTCTGCTAATGTGGCTCCCATCACATACCCGCTTGCGTCGCACATGATTTCGAACGGTAGTGTCCAATTTGGCACAATTAAGATAGGTGCGGTAATTAGCGCATCCTTTAAAATTCGAAATGCGTTGAAGCAATTGTTGTCAAATTCAAACTTTCTGTTTGCCTCTAGTAACGCACTCAATGGTCTTGCTATCTTGGAAAAGCTTTAACGAATCATTTGTAGAATCCAGCATGCCTCAGGAAGCTTCGTACTGCTTTCACATTGGTTGGAGGTGGAAACTTTTCAATTGCGTCAATCTTTGCTTTGTCCACCTCCAACCCTTCTCGAGAGATCTTGTGTCTAAACACTATACCCTCTGTCACCATGAAGTGACATTTTTCCCAGTTAAGCACTAGGTTCGTCTCTTTACATCTTTTCAGAATTTTCTCCAAATTGGCCAGCAGACTTCATAAGTGTTCCCATAAACGGAGTAGTCATCCATAAATATTTCTACTGAGTTCTCGAGATAATCTGAAAAGATTGCCATCATGCACCTCTGAAACGTGCTTGGCGCATTGCAGAGGCCGAACGACATGCGACGGAAAGCGAATGTCTCATATGGGCAGGTGAATATGGTCTTGTCTTGGTCTTCAGGTGCTATCATGATCTGGTTATACCCAGCGTATCCATCCAAGAAACAGTAAAAATCATTCCCTGCCAATCTGTCCAGCATTTGATCGATGAATGGTAGAGGGAAGTGATCCTTCTTTATGGCGGCATTCAATTTGCGGTAGTCCATACATATGCGCCATCCGATGGTGGTTCTTTGCAGTATTAGTTCACTGTTCTCATTAGGGACTACCATCATTCCGCCCTTCTTCAGCACACATTGCACGGGGCTGACCCACGTGCTATCTGTAATAGGATAGACAATTCCAGCATCCAGCCACTTGATAATCTCCTTTTTTACGACCTTTTTCATTGCAAAGTTAAGTCTGCGTTGATTCTCAATGGTTTCTTTGTTGTCGTCCTCAAGACGAATGTGGTGCATGCAGTACACGGGGCTAATTCCTCTAATATCAACAAGCGTCTAGCCGATTGCTCGCACATGCTTTTTGAGAATGCTCATCAATGCATTCTCTTGATCTGCGTTAAGTGCAGAGGAAATTATCACTGACAGCTTCTCATTCTGCACCAGAAATGCGTACTTCAGATGTGTTGGTAGGGTTTTTAGTTTAAGGGTTGGTGGCTCCACGAGAGAAGGTTGCGTTATTTTTCGTTCTTCCTTCGGCTCTTCTTCTTGCATTGCAAATGATCATTCTTTTTTGTTTGTTTTTGCTAAGATTGCATTGCAGGCAGCTACGAATGCATCGACATCCTCTTCTTCATATTCTTCATCAGACTTTTCTTCTTCAATCAAATTCATGTCATCATCCGAATCTTGCAGGTCTTTCTCATCAGGAAATTTCATGGCAGAAATTATATTAAATTTGAGCTTCTGTCCATTTACGCTCAAAGTGATCTCACCCTTGTGCACATCAATTTGAGCATGACCCGTTGATAGGAAAGGTCGTCCCAATATGATGGGCACATCTTTATCGACCTCATAATCCAGGATGATGAAGTCAGCTGGCAAAATAAATTTATCAATTGTAATCAACACATCCTTCACCTTACCCTCTGGATTCTATCGGCAGTTGGAGAGTCACGGATGTGGGCACAAGTTGCTCCACATTTAGTTGTCGAAATATTGACAACGACATCAAATTTATGTTGGCCCCCAAGTCACACAGGGCTTGCCCAGTATAGAGTTCTCCTATGGAGCAAGGAATAGTGGAGCTCCCAGGATCGGTTATCTTTGGTGGGCTAATAGATTTGGAACTTTGCGTTAGTGCCACCATGGCAAATTTTCCAGCACCTCTTTTCTTGGTTACCATGTCCTTCAAAAACTTGGCATAGGCAAGAATTTCCTCAATCGCTTCACTGAAAGGAATGTTAACATGTAATTCCTTTAACATAGATAAGAAGCGTTGGTACTGTACCTCTTCATTTTTCTTCTTCTTTAGCCTCTGAGGGAAAGGTGGTAACTGGACTTTCACGGTTCTCGTTTCATTTAACTTTGAGGTTGACGCAACCTCAGATTCTATTGCTTCATTTTCTTTTTCTTCTTCTTGCGTTGCCACAATCTCAGGTTCAATTGTGATGAATGTTGATATGTTCTGCTTCTTCTTTTCTCCCTCCATAGTCTTTCCACTACGCAATGTCAAAACCTGACATTGCTTCTTACCTGAACCCTCTGGGTTGTGTGGAAGCTCTGTTGAACTTGGCAGCGCCCCTTGCGATCTACTTTTGAGCTCATTTGCAATCTGGCCCATTTGCAATTCAAGGTTGCGGATGGACATAGCCTGGCTTTGAAGCACCGTCTCATTTTTCTCTATATATTGCTTCAATAGGCCTTCTAGGGAAGAAGATTGCAATGGTTGTTGTGAGCTTGGTTGCTCTGTTGATCGTTGCTACGTTGAAAGAACCCTGGTGGCCCTTCTTTTTGTGCCATAGATTGAAAATTTTGTTGTTGATTATTCCAAGTAAAGTTTGGGTGGTTTTTCCACCCGGGGTTGTAGGTGTTGGAAAAAGGGTTGTTCTTTTCAAAATATACAGACTGTGGGTTTTGTGGACAACCCTTCATCACATGACCATCACCGCAAGTCGCACACCTTGTGGTGTTTTGACTTATTGCGTTAATTTGCCCACCTTGTGATGTTGGGCTTCTGATCGTCATTTCTTGAATCAAATTCATCATTACGGCCAATTGGTTTTGCAATGAAACAATAGCATCGTTATTTGCATCAAAATCTTTGAGTCTTAATCTCTGGTCGCTCTCCCTTCAGTCTTCATGATTCTTGGAGATGCGACCAGGATATTCTTCGCCTCATCATAAGTCTTGTCAAGCAGACCACCAGCTGCTGCCACATTGGCAGCAGTCTGCGAAGCAGGATTCAAACAGTGGTAGAAAATTTCCATTTGAAGGTAGTCTAGCAGCCCATTATGTGGACAATCTTGGACCAACCTTTTAAACCTCGCCCAGTCATCGCTGAGCGATTCGTCTATATCTTGTTTAAAATTATTAATAAGCTTTCTCCGTCTCGCGTTCTCGGTAGATG
>NC_052360.1:68638270-68640140 GCF_009727055.1 Benincasa hispida | reverse complement strand
CTAGGCTGCTCTGCCATCTCTTCTTTATTGGATTGTGGTTGCTGTTGGTGGTCCCTTAGTCTCCTTCGAAATGTTCTCTCAATCTTCGGGTTGTAGTTCGCTAGAGATTGAGAGTTCTGCAAAAAGAATTCACAAAAATTACCGTTAACAACTATTTTGCTGTCCCCGGCAATGGCGCCAAAAACTTGATGCGTTATTTTATTAAGTGTGGAATATGGATGATATGTGTTGATGGAATTACGTTGTGCACTCAAGTTTCCCAAGTAGAATTCAAGTGGAAATTCCTCTGAGTTTCTTGGTAAGTCCAGGGTCGATCACAGGGACTTGTGAAAATAGTTTGCGTTGATAATTTTCTTATAAAAAATTTGCGGTAACTGGTAAAATAAGTAAGGTGGTTGGTTTGTTGGTTGCGTTGATTGAAAATAAATGAAATAAATGTGGTGGATCTGAGAAACGAAAGTTGCATTGATAGATGCAATGAGTATGCGATGAACGGGTTGAGAGGATCTTTAGAATAGCATTACTTGGGAATGCGTCAGACTATGCGATCATGTTACTATCATTCACAGCAAGTCATTTTCCAATGTAAATGCGATGCTCCTAAATCTAGGATGCAAGTGTTGCATGCAAAATGTCCATAGAGCTTATTCCTAAGTCTCTACTCTTGTCCTATGCGTTGATGCAAAATGTATGAAAGCAAGGTGATCGCATACAATCATATCTTATTGCTAAGATGCATGCGATGCGTTGATAACAAATAGTGCTCATCCTTAAGTGCCTATCCCCCGTTTACGCGTCCTAATCTGGTTTTTCCAAACCTAGATTCTGACCTGACCTTGCCAAGTCTAGATCCTGTCCTTAGACTACCCTCCCGAGTATCTCTAATAGACGAATGAAGCATACATAAACAAGATAACCATAAAGAATGAAGATTTCCTCGTTGTGCTATCTAAATGTTTCTCAACCCATTCAACTAATTTAGCTACTCATGCGTGAATCACAGAAAGTGAACAGATATAGAGAAAGAAATTCCATTCTTATAAATAAGTTAAGTACAAAATGCTAATGGAAGTTAAGGTAGAGAGCCTGGTAGCAATTCCTTCCTGACCGAGGCTTTTTACACTGATTCTGAACTAAAGATATCCCACTTCTGCAGGAGTCGGCCCTCTCTCTGTCTTGGAGCTTCCGATGCTTTTCCAAGCTCACCGAAATGATCTACCGGCACACCTTCTTCCTCGCGTCCTCCTTAAAATGAAAGAAGACTATAGACAGAGACGCGAACTTGTAAAATAATGAAATAATCGATTGCTTAACCCCTCCTCCTAAGAATGCACTTGGTATTTATAGGGCATCAAAGGTGAAAGGCGACTTCTCTCACCTGGTTGTACAAATGGGACAGCTTTAATTCCTGACTGATGCGCCGGATAATTGTCACCGATATCGGCTATCAACTTAATTTGGATCCGACTGCCGTCAGCGTTTTGCCCTATCGATCTTGATTTTCCTTTCATCCAGATGCATCCACCATGTTGTGGTGATTCTTCTTAGGAGAATGTTTGCGAGCACGATCTTCGCAAAGTCTTGCGGTGAAGTTGCGCTCAACCAGTGTATTCCTATGATCGCATTCTTTGCATTGCATTAACGCATTATTGTGCACAAAAATAAAGATCAACTGCTCTAATGCATTGGACGCATGCGACCATAATATTATAGAATTTATGCTTAATGGACGCATTTTAACATATTTCAGCAACGCAATCCAACATTGTTTAAGGATTTAGCACTATGATAACGTGCATTTCTGCCCGTTATCAGAAGGCCTTACTACCTTCTACTCGCAAGCTGAATGCAGCCACAAAGAAAGACCTAT
>NC_052360.1:68561436-68638163 GCF_009727055.1 Benincasa hispida | reverse complement strand
TAGGAGCAGCTTTTGCACAGAAGAGAAAACAATCTTTACATCCCATCGCATATGCAAGTAAGACGTTAAATTCTTCTTAGATCAATTATACCACTGCAGAGAAAAAAGCTACTCTTGCGGTAATTTTTGCATTGGAAAAATTTCGAGCATATCTGTTGGGGACGAAGGTACTCATCCATACTGATCATTGGGCGATAAAGTACATAATGACAAAGAAGGACGAAATGCCGAGTTGTATCAGATGGGTTCTCCTCCTTTAAGAATTTGACATAGAAATAATTGATCAAAAGGGGACGAAGAAACCAAGTTGAGGATCACTTGTCTAGATTGGAAAACCCTGAGGTGACCACAATGAGTTAGAGGTGAGTGCGTGTTTCCCGGAATGAGCAGCTGTTCCATATTGAAGAATTGTCTTGGTATGCTGACATAGTCAACTATCTAGTTTGCGAGCAATTTCCAGAAGAGCATTACTGAACACCAGAAGAGGAGGCTCAAGCATGAATGCATTATCATATTTTTGGGATGAGCCGAATCTGTACAAAAGGGGGGCAGACTAGATTCTGCGACTATATGTACAAATGCTACTCACAAAACGCATATTATCGCATGTCATGACTCACCATATGGTGGGCACTTTGAAGGACAGTGCACCGCAAACTAAGGTTTCTACAGAGTGGATTCTTTTGGCCAACATTGTTTAAGGATCCAGCTGACTACGTAAGAAGTGTGATTTGGTGCCGACGCATAGGTAACATTTCATGGAAACATGCAATGCCGATGAACACCATCTTGGAGCTTGAGTTGTTCGACGTTGTAGGGTATTGATTTCATGAGAACCATCCCTCCCTCGAATTCGGTAAAAATTATATTTTATTAGTTGTCGACTATGTATCCAAGTGGATAGAGGCATGTGGCGTGCACTGCAAGCGATCAAGCACGATAGTCTCTCAATTCCTAAAGAAAAACATTTTCACTCGTTTTGGCACCCCACATGTCCATAATTAATTAGTGATGGGAGTCTCACTTTAATTCAATCATACTGTTAAGGCACGCTACAGCATAAATACAACATTCTCCAACAATGTGGCCACCGACATACGCACCGCAAACGACCAAGCATGGCTCAGGCGAGGTGCCATCCGGCCTCAGAGATTTAATAACTGATTACTCTAATAGTCCATGCAAGTGCGCCACCCAGTGACGATTCTTTGCGGCATCAGCTCATTGTTTTCGTTCGGGACTACCGTCATTCCACCTTTTTTAGGCACACTGCACGGGGCTAACCCACGTGCTATCTGCTATCGGATAAATAATGCCCGCATCCAACCATTTAAGGATCTCCTTTTTAATGACCTCTTTCATCGTAGGGTTGAGTCTACGCTGATGTTTGATCGTTGCTTGTGGTTTTCTTCAAGAAGAATTTGGTGCACACAGTACGCTGGGCTAATTCCTCGAATGTCAACGAGCGTCTAGCCAATTGCTCGTGCATGCTTGCTTTGAATGCTCATCAACACATTCTCCTGGTCTTCGTTAAGTTCAGAGGAAATAATCACCGACAGCTTCTCATTCTACCCCAAAAATGCGTACTTTAAGTGGTTCGGTAGGGTTTTTAATTCCATTGTTGGTGGTTCTACTAGGGACGATTGCGTTGTTTTTCTTTCTTTTTTTTCTGTTGGCTCTTCTTCTTGGATTGTGATCATCTCTTCTTCCTTGCTTGTTTTTGTTATGATCGCATTATAGGCAGCAATGGATGCGCTTGCATCCTCTTCTTCATTCTCTTCATCAATCTTTTCTTCTTCAATCAAATTCTGGTTGTCGTCTGAGTCATGCAGGTCTTCTTCATCAGGAAACTTCATGGCACAGATTATGTTGAACTTGAGCTTCTGTCCATTGATGCTCAAAGTGATCTACCTTTTATGCACATCAATCTGGGCACAACCTGTTGATAAAAATGGTCGTGCCAAGATGATGGGCACATCTTTGTCGGCCTCGTAATCCAAGATGATGAAGTTGGCTGGTAGGATAAATTTATCGATGGTGATCAGCACATCCTTCACCTTCCCCTCTGGATGCACCAAAGATCTATCTGCCAGATGGTGAGTCACGGTCATGGGTGCAAGTTGCCCCACATTCAGCTGCTTAATGATCGGTAGAGGCATCAAATTGATGCTAGCTCCAAGGTCACACAAGGCTTGCCTAATGTACAATCCTCCTATGGAGCAAGGTATAGTAAAGCTGTCTCTTATACACATCTAGATGTGTATAAGAGACAGCTTAAACCTCGCCCAGGCATCACTGAGTGATTCGTCCATGTCTTGTTCAAAATTTGTTATGAGTTTCCTTCATCTAGCATTCTCAGTAGGTGGAAAATATTTCTTCATAAATTTCTCTAGACCCTGTCTCTTATACACATCTAGATGTGTATAAGAGACAGAGGCATCACTGAGTGATTCGTCCATGTCTTGTTCAAAATTTGTTATGAGTTTCCTTCGTCTAGCATTCTCAGTAGGTAGAAAATATTTCTTCATAAATTTCTCTACGACCTGTTCCTGTCTCTTATACACATCTAGATGTGTATAAGAGACAGGTCGCACACCTTGCGATGTTTTGACTAATTGCGTTGATTTGCCCATTTTGTGGTGTTGGATTGTTGATCGCAATTCCCTGAATTAAGTTCATCATTGCGGTCATCTAATTCTGTAGTGAAGTAATAACACCATTACTTGTGTCGTTATCCTTGATTCTCAGTCTCTGATCACTCTCTCTCCAATCTTCGTGGTTGTTAGAGATGCAATCCAAGATATTCTTAGCCTAGTCATATATTTTGTCAAGCAAACCATCAGCGGCTGTCGCATTGGCAGCGGTCTGCGAAGCAGGATTTAAACCATGACAAAAGATTTCCATCTAAAGGCAGTCTGGCAAACCATTGTGTGGATAGTCCCGGACCAACCTCTTAAACCTCGCCCAGGCATCACTGAGTGATTCGTCCATGTCTTGTTCAAAATTTGTTATGAGTTTCCTTCATCTAGCATTCTCAGTAGGTGGAAAATATTTCTTCATAAATTTCTCTACGACCTTTTCCCAAGAAGTGATCTCACCTAGCTCGAGGGAATACGCCCATTTTCTTGCCTGATCACAAAGAGAAAATGGAAACAAAGTTAGTCGAACTTCTTCGGCAGAGATGTTCGGGAACACAAAAGTATTGCAGATTTCTATAAAACTGTGGAGGTGGGCGTGCGAGTCCTCGCCACGCCGTTCTCCGAATTATCCTGCAGTCTGGATCATCTACAGTATCACTGGTTTCATTTCGAATCGGCTTCCATCAAGGGATGGCCTCATGATTCCTGGAGAGAAATCATAGAGGTTTGGCGATGCATAGTCTCTAATGGGCCTATTACGATCATTAGCCAGAAGGACTGGATTTGCCATGACGTTGTTCTCGTTTGGTGCTCCGTTTCCAGGCTGCTGATAACTTGTAGAAATACAAGTTATATGCCATCTTATCTAGATATTGCGGCCAAAAGTTAGTATTTATGCGCCAATTTTATGAAATTAACTTAGTATGATAATAATTATAAATGTTTGCAATTACACCCACTAACGCCAAAAATATGGAGGACAAGCCAAACTTTACTCTGTTTTGCAAGAGACCAAGTCACCGCTTGCGCTCAAGGCTCATGTGAAACTAATCAATGCATCTCTATCACATTGCACCCATCAATCAACCTTGAAGAGACAATTACCGAAGTAACGATGCAATGTGATAGTCGGTCTAGAGCTATGCTACGACCGCATGCGGTAATAAAAACAAACACCGCATGCGAACCTATGATCGAAAGATGCAACCGAGCTACGCGAAAGCGGAGGATTGAGACACGTGTACATCTAACTATTGTGCAGAATTGATGGTCTGATTGCATAACAGAAGGAATAATATCCCTCCATCTACGAATTTACCATAACCATCAAGTAGGGACCACATGTCCGGAGTTAAAGGATCTGCTCCTATAAATACCCCAGCGAATTCAGAGAAAATTATGCTATTTGATACTAGGCTAAATGCTGTAAGATTTTAAAGAGAAAAAGGCTGAGCTAAGTGCTGAAAAGAATAAATCTGGGAAGAGAAAGAGATAAGGCCGAGAGATAAATCTCAGATCCGACCAGCTGTATACCCAATCGAAGCTCTATGCAGAGACCCCTACTACCGGTGGAGCAAGCCTGAGAGGGAAGCTCTTCCTACCATCCAAACCATCCTATCCGGCAAGTAGATCTCCATTGAATCTGTGCCAAAACATTGGCACCTGATTGTATCTATTCTATCTCCCTTTCACTGTATTCCATGTTTTCTTTATCTCTACATTCACACATCATGTATCAAACACTTAGTAGAAATATTAAATGTTTCGATAGATTTCATTTACCATTCTCTATTTATTTTCGTTCTCCCATTAGTCACTTTCTCCATGATGTTTTCTTAATCTCTTGATGAGCAATATGAATCACCAAGAACTTAATATGTATTAAAGTTATCAAATACGTTTAGCTAAAGCATTCTAGACGGCATCTTCACCTGTGAGAGCAGAAGTTAAGATGTCATTCTGATCTATCGATAGAAGGTCAGAAGAGTGCATTAACTAAAGCAAGTGGTACTTCCAGACATGGAAGCAACCTTGCGTTCATTACGTGACTCTGTTTCACCACAGACATGTGGGAAACGCGGCCGATCACTGAAAGGTGTATGCCAAGAGAAAAGCGGAACATAATTTGTACCTTTAATTCGATTAAGAACTTGCATTATTTGTAATACTTATCTTTCTCTTTCTAATTGGTTCACAAGACTTGTCATCGCATTCCACGTCTTTGGACAACCTTCACAACCAGCCTTAATCCTAGTATCTTGCACATAAACTCTGTATCTTGTAACGTCTAGTTTAGGTTTATTGTATTTTCATGTTTTATCGCATCTTACTGCTTTCCTTTATTTTACTGTAATTTACATACTGTACACACTTTTATAAAGAATGGAAAAAACCCGGTCGCATATACCATGAAATTAATAACTTTGGATGGGAGCAGCGTATTCAAAGTCAATGGTCAGCGGATCAAACCCTACTATGGGGGTGACTTCGATCGACGCATGGACACCATTGATTTGGACAAGCAGGATTAATATGCTTGCAGGGAAAGCGATTGCGGTAACCCTAAGAACTTCTTTCAGTCGGCTTTCTCATCTATGTTTATTTGCTTTCTTTATAGCTTTCTTTTACCGTCTATTTCATTTATGATCACTGTTTAATAGGATTAGGCCTTAATGTTCTTGAAGTTTCATATGTTTACATACGTTAAATGTAGTAGCATGGATGCATGACTTTTTGAAGATTCGATAAATCACCACAAAACCTTTTTAACTTGCGTTAGGAATAGAGGAAAATAAACTAGTATCTAACGAGAGGATGGGTGTAGTAAGTAGAAAGAAGAGGAGGTATGCATCTAGTACACCCAAATACATTGTGGTGAGGGGTGTGTTGCACACATATGCATCCTTTGCCCGGTCTTAACTGAAATACATTATGTTGAAGTATCCTCCAGAAATGTATTTAGTTAAGGGATATGCTGCGGGGATGGATGCGTGTGCCCGTCCTCAGCAAAAATGTATCTGCGTTTATGAAAAGCATGACATGAATTACGAATCATGCACCCTTCCGATTTAAATTGTAACTTCACCAAATTCTTTGACTCTTGTAACAGGCATGAGAAAATTTTGTATTGTGATCATTTGTAATATATTTGCATACTTTGTTAATAGTCAATACAACCAAAGTACATAATTCCCTCTACTCTTAGCCTGTGCCTCTTTCTTTATCTTCCTTTGTTAATGTTTGCTATATTTGTAGTCTTGTATTTTTACGATCTTCATTGCGTTGCTATGATGTATTATATATTACACTTAGAAACATTTCCCATACTTAGTAAATTTTGACTAACACTTCGTTAACTCTTGGTTTAGCAGTACTTTACCTTTTATCTTTCAAAGTCCTACTCAAACCTTCTTTTTGAAATATTCTTCTAAGTGTTTGACTAGTCTATCCAAACAACGCAATGAGGACCTTGTTCATCTTTAAATTTGGGGGTGGGGAAGGTCTGAGCAGATGAACTCAGAAGTATGCAGTATTTCAAAAAATGCGACTACTTTCATTTTAAAAAAAAAAAAAACAAAAACAAAATTTTTATGCAAAACTCCAATGTCAGCGCAAGGGAAAATTTCAAAAGTGTTCCCAACCTGATAAGAGTTTAGTTGTGAAAGGAGTCTGCTCGTACTTGGATGTTCGTATGACACCCGTAGGAGCAAGCCAAAACAAAGGTGAGTTTCCAGAATAACGTAGTATAAGACAAAATGGGAAAAAGAAGGCAAGGGACAACTCCTCTGATTATCATGAGTTAAAGTTAGAACTGGCACACTATCATAGTTGGATTTTCGCATGACACCCGTGGAGACAAGCCAAAATGAAGAGTGTAACCATGACCAATTGTCTCTAAGTGAATAAATGACGCAAAGTTTTGCTCACAGCATATAGTTACATCAAGTTGTTTTGATAAAGAAGGGATAAGCATCCTACTTTGAAAACTAGAAAAGTGTCTTTCAGCAGGATTTTGTTACATAGAAGAATAAAGTAGGGCTTTCTAAGAATTAGCAAGGATAGAAGGAAAGTGCGATGTCAGGGAATGTGCCTAAGTGTAACATTTGGAGCAACCAATCGTCCAGAAATATAGGATAGGAATGGAGCATGATTGCCTTAGTAGAAGATATGCTTGAGGACAAGCATATATCTAAATTTGGGTATGTGATAACTTCTAGAAATACAAGTTATTTATGCCATCTTATCTAGATATTGCGGCCAAATGTTAGTAATTATGCACCAATTGTAAGAAAATTAACTTTGTATGACAATAATTATAAATGTTTGTAATTACACCCACTAACGCCAAAAAGATGAAAGACAAGCCAAACTTTACTCTGTTTTGCAGGAGACCAAGTCACCGCTTGCGCTCAAGGCTCATGTGAAACTAATCAATGCATCTCTATCACATTGCACCCATCGATCAACCTTGAAGAGACAATTACCGAAGTAACGGTTCAATGCGATAGTCGGTCTAGAGCTATGCTACAACCGCATGCGGTAATAAAAACAAACACCGCATGCGAACCTATGATCGAAAGATGCAACCGAGCAACACGAAAACGGAGGATTGAGACACGTGTACAACTAACTGTTGTGCAAAATTGATGGTCTAATTGCATAATAGAAGGAATAATATCCCTCCATTTGCGGATTTACCATAACCATCAAGTAGGGACCACATGGCCGGAGTCAAAGAATCTGCTCCTATAAATACCCCAGCGAATTCAGAGAAAATTATGCTATTTGATACTGGGCTAAGTGCTGTAAGATTTTAGAGAGAAAAAGGTTGAGCTGAGTACTGCAAAGAAGAAATCCGGGAAGAGAAAGAGATAAGGCCGAGAGGTAAATCTCAGATCCAACCAGCTGTATACCCGATCGAAGCTCTGTGCTGACACCCCTGCTATCAGTGGAGCAAGCCTGAGAGGGAAGCTCTTCCTGCCATCCAAACCATCCTATCCGACAAGCAGATCTCCATTGAATCTGTGCCAAAACATTGGCACCTGATTGTATCTGTTCTATCTGCCTTTAATTTTCTTTATCTCTACATTGAAGCTCTTCCATGTTTTCTTTATCTCTACATTCACACATCATGTATCAAACACTTAGTAAAAATATTATATGTTTCGATAGATTTCATTTACCATTCTCTGTCTATTTTCATTCACCCATTAGTCACTTTCTCCATGATGTTTTCTTAATCTCTTGATGAGCAATATGAATCACCAAGAACTTAATATGTATTAAAGTTATCAAATACGTTTAGCTAAAGCATGCTAGACGGAATCTTCACCTGTGAGAGCAGAAGTGAAGATGTCATTCTGATCTATTGAGAGAAGGTCAGAAGAGTGCGTTAACTAAACCGAGTGATACTTCCAGACATGGAAGCAACCTTGCATTCATTACGTTAGACTCTGTTTCACCACAGACATGTGGGAAACGTGGCCGATCACTGAAAGGTGTATGCCAAGAGAAGAACGGAACAGTATTTGTACCTTCAATTCGATTAAGAACTTGCATTGTTTGTAATAACCGGAACCATGAACATACCATAATAACCGATGAGCTGTATACCCGATCGCATATACCATGAACATACCACAATAATCGGCACCACTTCCCCGTGTTCGACCTTGGATCACACTGAGAAACTTACGGTGGAATTACACTTTGTTCCATCGTAAGGAAACTAGTGACAATGCAGGGCATACTACTTGAGTATCTCTAATTAATGCATAAATAGTAGTAGTATCGCATCATCGTGAGCATTGAATATCATACATATAAATCACGTTACAGCTGTTTCACCATATCTTCTTTGTCTGACTGCTGTTCTTGGCGATCCCTTAATCTTCGTCTGAACGTCCTCTCAATCTCCGGGTCGTAATTCGCCAGAGATTGAGAGTCTGCAAAGAAATCAGAAAAATTACCGTTAGCACACTATTTTGCCGAAGTCCCCGGCAACGGCACCAAAAACTTGATGTGTGGTTTTATGATGTGGAATTATGGAAATGCGATGATGAAAATGCGTTGAGCACTCAAGTTTTCTTAGTGGAATCCAAGTGTAAACCCCACTGAGTTTTCTAGTAAGTCCAGGGTCGAACTCAGGGACTTGGGAAAATAGATTGCGGTGGTAATTTTTAGGAAAACTTTGTGGTAACCGGTAACTCAAATAATTGTTTGTTTTGTTTGTTGCAGTAATGGAAATAAACAAATGCGGAGGAGTTCGAAAAGAGTTGATAAAACAGAAGATGCGATGAGTATGCGGTGAACGGGTTCATAAGGGTTTCGGCTAACATTTCCTAGGATGCACTCATGCTATGCGATCATGCAACACACATACATTAGTAAACCATCTCTCAATGCGAATGCTACGGCTTCTAATGTTAGAACGCATGTGATATATGCGATAAGTCTATAGGACCTACACATAAGCCTCTATTCTTATTTATGCGATGACAAGATGACATACACACAAATAAGTTGACCACATAATATCATTCCTATCTCTATGATGCATACAATGCAGGTTGGCAAATAGAGCTTATCTCTAAGTCCCTATCTCTTATTTATGCAGTTCAAATCTTGCTCTCTCAAGTCTAGATTCTAACCTAGCTCTCTCAAGTCTTAGGTTCTTTCTTTAGACTCTCTCTTGAGTAGCTCTTAAGGGATGTTTGGCACGGCATAACACAAGATAATCGCAAGCAATGAACAGCCTAGGTCATGTTAGCTTAGTTCTTCTCAACCCATTCGACAAGTTTAACTACTTATGTATTCTAAGAGAGTGAACAGATGTAGAATAAGAACTTTCATAGTATAAATATAAAGATGAAGTACAAAACAACAATGCAAGAATAGAATAAAGAGCCTCGTAGCAATCTCTTGCGTCCCAGACTTTTACAATGTCTTTTCTACTCGTGTTCAAAAGATAATCTCGATCTCGCGAGAGTTGGCCAGCTCTCTGCTTTTACACCTCCGGGTTCTCTCTCGAGTTGCCCTAAGCAACCTTCCGGTGTCTCTACTCTTCCCTTGCTCCTCCTTAAAAATAAAAGAAAACAATGAACACGGCTAAAGCTTCTAAATTGGTGAACAAGTGAACTTGTTAACTGGTGGAACCCCTTTTCTGAAGGATGTCTTCGGTATTTATAGAGCTTCGGGGTGAAGGCGGCTTTTCTCTTATGATTGCACAAATGAGATGGCTTTAATTCTCTGACTGATGCATGATAACTTGTAGAAATACAAGTTATTTATACTGTTTTATTTAGATATTGCGGCTAAAAGAAAGAAAAGTTGCGTCGATAGTATAGAAATTGGCTAAGAAATGCGAAAATTATAAAATGTTGAAAATACCCACTAACACCATTGTGATGGTAGAATAGAATGTTTTAGTTTCTATTTTGCAGGAAATCAGTCACCGCATGTGTTCATGGCTCAAAGACGAAATGAACAACGCATCTACATCGCATTACGCTCATCAATCAAGAATGAAGAGATGATCAACGCAATAACGGTGCATGCGACGATCGATCAAGGGCTCTAGCAATCAATGCAATTTCAACCGCATGCGGTAATAAAAAACAACACCGCATGCGACGATTGATCGAAGATGTGAAGAGCAACGCATTTGCAGTAGATTTTGACAAGTGTACAACTTTCAGTTGTGCATTTCTAACAGGTTGATTGGGTAATGGAAGGAATTTTCCATTCCACCATTTCAGGAACTACCATAACTATACAGTGGGGACCATAAATTCAAAGAGCCAAGGACTTGCCTATCAATAACTTCTTCAAATTCGCTGAAAAGATATACAGATATTGATACTGGTACATACATATATACATAGAGACGTGCATATACTGATTCTGAGAGAGAGGTTGGTCTGAAGGGACTTACAGAGTAGATCCGGGAGAACGACGAGACAAGGCCGAGAGGTGAGTCACCAAGTAGAGAATCCTTCCAATTCCCATAGTTGAAGCTCTGTGAAGGACATCTCGGAGGCGCCGGGTAATATAAAATCATTTATGATCCCACAGAAGAACAAATGGAAGATGCACTGAAGATAATAACACAACCGGGCACGCAGTGGTCAGTATCTATGAAAGGCATCAGAACCCTTGCGTCCAATAAACTGCTTCCGGAGGCGCGACTTTGGGTGTATTTGGTGAAACGATGACTCACCCCGACTTCTCATGACAAAAAAATTTCGAGGGATAGAGTCATGGCCGCATACTGCATAGCACGCGACATTCCAATAGATGTGGGCCAATTGATCGCAAGCCAGATTCGAGGTTTTGTGGGGCGTATAAGAGGCCAGTATTTCTTCCCTTGGACAGTTTCAAGCTTATGCCTTTCATTGGGTGGGATTGAGGAAGAACCAATGACCAAAGTCCATGGCCTCATCAACGTCAAGATTTTGAGAATGCTTTTCAACAAAGATTCCCCTCATTGCCCCGAGCTTCCACTGAAAAGGCCCATTATCGACTTAAATGCGCCGCAGCAGCCAAAGCCCAAGAAATAGCGCAAGGTTGACAAAGGTAAGGAAAAATTCCAAGAGCCATCACCGCAAGATCAAGAACCCTTGGACCCTTTACCTTTGATCATTCGCCCTCCAAGCCCTGCTACATAACCCTTTTCCCCACTCCCTGAACATTTTACTAATCTCCTCTTGCCCCCAATTCACCTAATGCATATCCAGTAGCATCATCCTCCCCTTCATCTTCACCGCAATTTTCTCCCCCACCGCCGCATGTTAACGACCCACATGATTCGGGTGAAGACACTTCTGCCCAACCCCAAAACATTAATGTTGAAACATCGCAAGCGCAGCCCACCATTACCACCCTAGCTACTGATCTTGCTGATATGCGTTCTCTTCTCTCTCATCAACATGACTTTTTCTGCCAGCGAATAACGGAGTTACACGAGCGACAAGCAGAGTTGCAACGCAGTGTTGTGATGACAAGGTAGGTACTGATCAACATTCAATGTAGTATCTACACGATCCACCTGAACCAAAGAAAAGTGGTAGAGTGCAACCATGAGTACTTCAACTTTTTGATAGCCTATCTATATGGTCCCATGGTGCCTCCGCATTTATAGCAACATCTACACTTTGAAGAAGCTTCTCGTGTTCCTCCACAAAATCCTCCTCCCGAACCTCCTCCTCAATAATTCTACAAATTTTTTTGTTGTGGTCATTCTTTCATTTTTAATTCATTCATTATTTCTATGTATAGAAGCTATTCCTTGATTCTTTATACATGCTCAAAATTTTGTATTGCACTATTTGTAATTCTTTGTATACTTGCTTAATTTTAATACAACTAAGTAACAATTCTTTCCGTATGCGTTAGCCTCTTATTTATCATCATTTGTCAATCATTGCGATGTTCTTTACCTTATATTTTTCGTTATTCATTGTGCTGCCATGATGAGTAATATGCATACCCTTAGCAACATGTCCCACACTTTGTATTTTCTGACTAACACATAGATAATTCGAAGCAATAGCACTGATTTACCTTTTATCCTTCAAGACTCTGCTCAAACCTTCTTTTCAAAATTTTAACTAAATGTTTTGTTTATTTTGTCAAAAATAATGCAACGAGGACCTTGCACATCTCTAAATTGGGGGTGGGGAAGGTCTAAGCAGATGCGATCAAGTGGATGCGGTTATCAATAAAAAATGCATTTATTGTCAAAAAAAAAATTCATGTAAACTCCAATGTCAACGCAAGGGAAAACCCAAACCTGATAAGAGTTAAGTCATGAAAGGAACCTGCTCATAGTTGGATGTTCGCATGACACCCGTGGGAGCAAGCCAAAACAAAGGTGGGTTTCCAATAATGACGCAATATGAAAAGAAAAAAATGAGAGAGAGAAAAAAATAAGAATATAAGAGACAACTCCTCTGACCAGCAAAAGTTAAACTTAGCTGAAAATCAAGAGTTGAAGTTAAGATTGGCACACAAGTTGGATGTTCGCATGACAGCCGTGAGAACAAGCCAAAAGGAAGGGTGTAACCATGATCAACAGTCTCTAATAATATGACGCAAACTAGACCACCACATATAGACGCACCAAGTTGTTTTTGCAAGAAGAGGTAAACATTCTTTCCAAAACAAGAAAGGAATTTTTTAGTAGAGATTTGTTGTATAAAAGAATAAAGTAGGGCATGTTTGTGAATTATTAAGGGATAGAAGGAAATTGCGTTGTTAAGTAATGTTGTGTAGGTGGAGCATTCGGAGCAACCAATCGACGTAAAATTGAGGGTAAGAATTGAACGATATTGCCTTAGTTGAAGATATGCTTGAGGACAAACATATATCTAAATTTGGGGGTCTGATAGCTTGTAGAAATACAAGTTATTTATACTATTTTATTTAGATATTGCGGCTAAAAGAAAGAAAAGTTACGTCGATAGTATAGAAATTGGCTAAGAAATGCGAAAATTATAAAATGTTATGATAGTCACCATTGTCATCTCTCTGTCTCTTTCCGTACATCCATAACTCATTTTCTCCATGATGTGTTCTTAATACCCTAGGTAAATAGCAAGAATTAAGCGAGTGAGTTAATTTGTGTTAAGGAAATAATTTAGTTTAGCTAAAGCATGCTCAACGACTTCTTTACCTATGAGAGCAGAAGTGAAGATGTTATTCCCCCTATCGAGAGAAGGTTGGAAGAATGCGTGAACTAAAGCGAGAAGTAGTTCCAGAGATGGAAACAACCTTGCGTTCATCACGTTCATCCCTGTTTCACCATAGAGATATGGGAATGCAGCCGATCACTGGGAGGTGTACGCCAAGGGAAAGCGGAACCTTAGTTGCATCTTTAACGCAATTGACAAACTTGCGATGTTTTTACTATTTACTCTTTCTCTTTCTACTTCATTCAAAAAGACTTTCCATCGCATACATCGATTCTTTGTACAACTTCACAATCAGTTCTCGACCTCAGTATCATGTATCATGTATCTTGTATCCTGTATCATATTAATTTAGGATTTATTTTATTAATGCATTTTTACTTTCACCACAATTTGCATTTCTGTATAAATCAACATTCTTTATTCATTATTAAAAACTAGTCGCATGTATCACTTAGGTAACGCATTAACGAAAACAATCCCTGTGTTCGACCTCGGATCATTCTGAAAAACTTGCATTGGAATTATACTTGGTTTCAGTGCAAGGAAACTTGTGACACGCACTACTCCATCGCATACTACAAGCATATCATTAACAACACATATATTTAGATGTAGTATTGTATTAAAAAAAAATGTCTTTATCACAAAAGCACTTGAGCGCATATACAACACATCATTCATTTCATTCACAAACCATGCATTAGAGTTAGATAAAGCAAAAGAGATTAAATTTATGTCACTAATGCGCCGAATATTTGTCACCGAAAAGCTGAATGTACTTGGTAAATTAGCGGCTGTCAGCTTAATTCGAATTCGACCATCATCAACTTTCTGTTCCATCATGATTAATTATGCCTTTCACCCAAATGCGCCCACCAAGTTGCACCGACTCTATGCAGCAATCCTTCTTGAGCATATGTTTGCGAACACAAATCACCACAAAGCCTTGTTGTAATACTGCACTCGACCAATGATTTCCTATGATCGCTCTTTTCGCCTTGCATCAACACATATTCTACATAAAAATACAAAAATCAACTGTTTTTATGCGATGAATGCGTGCGACTGCAATATTATGAATTTAATGCTATTTGGACGCAATCTAACTTATTTTATCAGCGCAAGCCAACATTTTTTAAGAACTTAACACTGTAATAACGTGCATTTCTGCCCGTTATCAATCATCCAGCAAAAACTATGCGATCGTCTAGCTGAGTGTCTATCGTGTAAGAACACTCCACGATCGTTTAGCTAACTCCAAGCCGTCGCTTGGTAAATCTGATTTATTTGACAATTATTCATGAGTAATTTTCGAGATTGGAATTCTCAAATTAACAACTTTGCAAATTATACTAAAATTAGGAAAAAAATTTCCTTTTATCTCATGGTTACCATGAAACTACCAATAACTTCCCACTCAATTGGTTAATAGAGAAAAAGAGATAATTATCCAATAATTAATATTATTATAAATATAAATGATAACCAACTTATCATACTATATTTATACCTATAGTTTTAATATTTCATCTTATGAAACATACAAACCATAGCTCTTTTTCTATTCCATGGCTCTTAATGTAAATCTCATTTACATTAATCCTCCATTAGATGTATCTCATACACCACACCGATCATATCATATATAATCGAATTACCTCTTGTCAATTTGAATAGTTCAAATCAACACCAAGAACTGATCCTCAGCTTGAATCCATTGAGCTACCTGAAGGATCTCTTAACGAAGAGCATCCATGAGTGCATTCGGATCTTTTTTATTTCATTGTGACCGAAATACAATACAAACATTCTAACAGATAGTTATGCAAATTGACACTAATTAACGACATGCTTTGATAAATAAAATACAAAGGATTGAGTTCACATACCAGTTCAAGACTCTCTTCATACTCGAGCTCAACGCAGTAGAAGAACCTCTACGAACTCTATCGCCCAACAAATCAGTTGGCTACGGCAGCATAATCATCTAGACCAACGATAGCAACACGAACAAGTAAGACAAAGGAACGACACCACCAGTTAGAGCCCTTGGTATTCTCGAAGTGAAAACCCAAAGTGTGGTTTTTGGTGAATTTGGTAGAGGTCGGAGGAACAGGTTGATCGTGTAGACGATAAGCAAGTGGGAGAGAATGTTATCATATAGCGGAGTACTTATCGTTTAAGAAATCTAAGCGATCATTTGGAGAAAGGTGTGTGATCATTTAGACGTGGGTGTGCGATCGTTTAGATGATGAGACTCTATCGTATGGGCTCTCAGCTAGGCGACCGTTACTTTTTCACACCAATTGCGTTTTTTTTTTTTTTTTGAACTTTTGCCAAATGAAAAAAAAATTCATTTTATTCTTCGGTTACAATAACCGAATACAGATTCTCCCACTAACGCATGATTGAGGAGAATATTTCAGCCAATTATCTCATAATTAACCAATTTATTAATAAATGAATATAATTATATTATATTCTTACCCTATAGTTTGATATCACATATCTACTATAGTATTTTCTCCCCCATTGATATAAATCATATTTATATCTAATTTCCTCCAAAATAATGTATCTCATACATTTAGCCAATTATAATCATACAATTAACCAGTTCAATTATATCATATCTAATTGAACTCCCCTCGTCAATTTGAACATTTCAAACTGACCCAAACACTGATTATCGACTTTATCCAAGCTACCTAGGGGACCTTATGGACCTGTGGTTTGAAGCTCCAACGGTACATGTATAGTTGACTGAACTCTTTAGCCATGAGATCCACCATCCGTTAACTACCAGGCATTCCACTAAAGACCAATAGTTGAACTCTTCTTACCATAGATATATTTCTGTGTCCATCGAATATAACCAATCAGGAGTACGATGACCCTTCATAGATGCTCGTAAGTATAGCTGGGCCAATTTACCGTTTTGCTCCTGGAGTTACATCTCACTCCTTAAGTACCACTGATTCCTCTAATGAACAATAGAACATAGTCCAACCATGTGTGAACACCTCTTGGGCCAAGAGAAGGTGTGTAGCACCACATCATTCAAGCCCTGGAATCAACCCTTAAGGGAGTTATCTATCTACTTGCCCCTGCTTCAGGGAAGGAGTGAATTCCATCTTGTGTAATTGAGTTTCTAAGCTCCCAAATCAGACGAATCCCCAAAATGTTAGGTTTGAATCGGCGACTTGGCCACTCGTACCCATACAAATCAAAGGACCGCCCTCAATGGCAGGAGTTCCCAACTCACTCAGGATTGAGGTCATGTTACCTATGGTCATCCTAGTGAAATGAAATCTTTCTCACGAATGATGTTATATAATGAGACGTTAACACTTTGTGGTCAGGTCTTATACAAACTTTTTATATAGAACGCCCTCGCTCGCATGTCCCCTACACGAATGATCAGGATCAGACCATCTGTGACAAATCACAACACTTGTGACCATACTACAGACCATTTTGGTTATCACTTACGACATGATCCACTTGTATGTCACCACATACATGCTTAAGCTACATACCGATAACAAGGGATTTTATGTTTATTGGTTTGTGGTAAACCAAATAAAACATACAACTGAGCAAAATCAAGATGTGAAGTAAATATCATATATTATACAAAACTAGCGTTCGTACAAACTGTTTACAAACTACAGGACACGAGACTTTAGGGCATCAACCCCAACAATACCAAGGGGACCTTATGGACTTGTAGCTCGAAGCTCCAACAGTACGTGAATAACTGACTAAACTCTTTAGTCAAGGGATCCACTATCCGTTAACTGCCAGGCACTCCACTAAAGACCGACAATTGAACTCTCCTTACTACAGATATATTATGTGTTCCATCTTGACAATCAACAGTGCGACAACCCTTCACAGATCGCTCGTAAGTACAGCTCCACCAATAACCGTTACGCCCTTGTAGTTACATCTAACTACTTAAGTACCACTGATCCTTCTATTGAACATAAGTCATAGTCCCACTATGACTGAGTTCCCTCTTCCAAAGAGAAGATGTGGCCACTATGTTCAAGCCCCGTAATTAGCTCTTAAGGGAGCAATGTATCTACTTACCTACTTCGGGAAAAGAGTGAATTTCATCTTGTATATTGAGTTCCCAACTCCCAAATCAGACAAGTCACCAAAAAGGTAGGCATGTTGAGTTGGAAATCTAGCCACTCTCACCCATACTAATCAAAGGACCGCTCTCAAAAGCAAGAGTTTCCAAAACACTCAGGATTGAGGTCGTGTCACCTATGGTCGTTTAGGTGAGATATATGTCTCCAGTATCAACGACATTATACATAGAGTCTAGTCATCTCGTGGTCCAGTCTTATACAAACTCTTTGTATAGGACACTTTTGCTGGCATGTCTCCATATGAATGGTCAGGATCTACCATCTGTAGTAGTTTACAACACTTGCAAACCCCAACAAAGCAGGCCATATCCGTAGTGTCACCAGGATCAGGAATCCGTCCTGAATTCTTATACTACAGACATATTTAGATTATCACTTAAGGCATGATTCACTTGTATATCTCATATACATGCTTAAGTTTACATAAGATAACCATGGAGCTTTGTTTATTGGATATGAGTAAATACCAGAATGAAATAACAATTATTCTATTCATAAGCAATGTATATAACTACAAACAACGAGACTCTGGGAGAATTAGGACACCAATCCCAACACTTCCATGATGGCGAGTCTTTGGATTGCTTCGACATCGCCTACCGGTTAGACTCGCTAGTCTAAATCTGAAACGAGCCACCACGGTTGAGCAACCGACCATAAACATTTTTGCTACCTAAAGGCAGCCAGGATTTAAATTTACTTGCTTTCTAGGATTAGATTTAAATTCAGTATTTTTCTCTTTTTTATTTTTCTCATTTATTAAGTCTAATTCTTTCTGTTATTATTGTTTGTAGGATTTTTTTGGAGAAAAAGAGCTGAGCAGAGTGCTCTACATCCTTCCTTCATCTCATTGTTTAGGGAAGTATTCTGATCCCTCGTGCTTTATTTCTGATCACATTGGGAACAATGTGTATTTTAAAAGTTAAGGGTGTGGTGTTTGAATTTTTGGGCCATTTTTTTTTTCAAATTTTTTGGCATAATTTTTTATTGATAATATTATTTGGGGTCCTTGAATGCTATGCTCGGACAATGCTTGCTTGCTTGTTCTTCTTGCTGTTGTATTCCTTATGATGACTAGAGTATGACACACTCATAGGAATTGTTTTCACATGAGAATAAGTCGAATGAAAGGGTTCATAATTTTCATGATATTTTTTAAAATTCTGCTTAAAATTTTTATTATATCTCCAAACCCTTTGCATATCTATCTTGACCTTGTATGCTTGCTTAGAATTGAATTATGAGAGCATAAGTTTATTGTCACCCCGATAGACCTTGGTGATAGATGTTAGTCTTTTTGCGGTTAGTAATGTATGCTTGAGATGTAATCAATTGATATCACTATCGCCTGCTAAAAAAATATATATAAGAAAAGGGAGAGAATTTTTATTTATGCATGTTTAGGGGTCTACTCCTCTTCTTCAAAGTGTATGATTAACCTAGGGCGGCCATGACACCCGTGGTTTCCCTCTGAGCTAAAGTATCCTAGAGGAATGAGTAAGCTTAGACACTTTTGAAGGGAAATTGGCACGTAGTTGGATGATTCGCATGACACCCGTGTGGGAAGCCAAAATGAAAGTCGATTTCCAGAATTAAATTTACCTTCTTTATTTTTTTTTTTTGTAAAAAAAAAGCGATGGTTGAATAGATTTTGACTAATCCAATGTTATGCCATTACCATTTTGAATTTAGGGAAGCTAATTTAGGATCATTCGAGCTAGTGTAGGGGGAAAATAAATGGAAGATTCATAAGGCCATTTTGGGCTCGCTCTAGTTCAAAATAAATAACTTTGAGCTTCAACATGCATTAAAAATATTTTTAAAATGAATTTTCAAACTATTCATTAAATGATGGAATGCTTTTTAATTACCTATTTGGTTGTGAATTAGATTTTAGTTTACTGTTGAGGCTTGAGTAGGAAACACTCTAGTTTGACAAACTAATTACTCATTGTTTGTTTTACCTTGATCGAGGACAATCAAGAATTATGTTGGGGGTGTTTGATAGCACCGGAAATGTGTATCTTTTCTTGCTTAATTCAATGTCGTTAAGTTACTTAATTTTATTTAATTGCTTATTTTGTAGGACTCGAGTGTACAAGCTGTTGGATCAAGCATTTGGGACTTAAAGACGCTAAAATGACAAAATCAAAAGCTAAATCGATCAAATGACCAAAAAAAGGAAGAATGCTTGGACGCAAGGGAGCGTTACAACGCTTCAGAAACTCAAGGACGACAATGTTTCAACACACTCCAACATTGAAGCCTGACACTGTAAGACAGAAGCATCAGCGTTGCAACGCTCCTTCAAAGCATTGCAACACTGTGAAGTTTGATGCGAACCCTCAACATACACGGCGCAGTCGAGCATTTCAACACTCTCCCTAGCGTTGCGATGCTGCGGCTGGCCTATAAAAGGAACCCTTAGGGTTCAGCCGAAATCATCCCATCTTCTACTTTCTACTCTCGGTTTTAGGCGTTTTAGTCTCTTTTCTAGCTCTATTTAGATTGATTTTGTTTTTAATCTTGTAATGAGTTCTTCCCCTTTGCCAATTGTGTTGATTTTCTACACGTTTTGTTGTTAAAGGGTAAGAACTTAGCTTGGGTTAGTTAGTTTAATTCATTCCAATGTAATTCTTGAGACTCATTTTGTAATTCTGTGAGTATTATTTTGACTTAATGGAATTTGTCTTGAGTATATTTTCACTTTTCGTGTATGGGATAATCTGAAAAATTAATTATGCACGTTTAATTGACTGCTTTGATTGGCCCTAATTTGTAATCGTTACATAGCCATCACCTAGAAGCAAAAGATAAGTCAGTTTGTTGTGTTAATTAGGGGATTCCAATTGACAAGCATTTACTTTCTAACTTAGACAATTTTCACTCAATTAATCGATTAGATGATGGAAACCAATTAATTGGCTTAGTTTTTCCTTAAAGCTTAAAGCATGTTAGTTAATTGATTGGTTGGGGATCCTTGCTCTTCTTTTAATTAACTTGATTTTATGGACTATCGATTAGGATTCAGATTGAGTAGGATAAGTTTTTTTTAGTTCAAATAATCTCACACAAATTTTGAGTAGTCTAGGATAGAATTATTGAGAAATAAATTAAATTACAATTTCCCAAGCTAAATGTTTGTTTGATTGATAATTTTCACAATTGTTACATTGCACTTCTTTTTGTTTTCAGAATTAGTTTTTAACAATTTTCACAAACCCCCTAGTTACTTCCTACAAGTTCCAATTTTTTTAGGAATCTATATTAGACTCTCTGTGGTTCGACTAGTTGCTACTTGTACTACTAGTTGGTATAATGGGTTTATCTGGTGATTTATAAATTTTATTTATATAGTAAAGGGTTTGGGAGTGACACCAAAATTCCCGCTATCAATTATTTCACTAGAGTTGTTATTGAACGTATAAATTTCATTTATAGATTCCTAAATCTAATAAACTAACAAACCCATGGCTATGATATGAATACTTAAATTTTATGTAGTGACATAAAAAGGATCGAGTTTAAGTATATAGCCAAAACGGTCTATAAGTATATGGATAAAGTTGGGTACCTTATCTTGGGGACACTATGGATGCAGTCCGCTTTGTATATTGATACAAACAATGTGATCCCAAAGTCGTCCTGTGGAGGCATATGAGTGGAGGCATCCTATGCAAAAGATGTTTGCATAAGACCAGACCACGAAATAGTCATTTTTCTTTATAACGACCGTTTACTGTTAAAACTGACTATTTCAATTCGATGACCTAAGATAACTCGATCTCAATCCTAAGCTAACTATGAACTCCTATTCATTCAAGATTATTCTTTAATCTAAGATTATCCTTTAATCTGCATGGGTGAGACTGGCTTAACATCGCCGCTTAATAAGGCTTCCATTTTATAGGTAAGATTGGATAGATAGTTGGAGACATAGTCCTGCAAGACGGAATTCACTCCTACCCATTTTAGGGTTAGTAGATAGGTTGTTCCCTTAAGTACTGATATCTAGTCTTGGACAAAGGGGCTCCGTCCTCTCTATGGCTGAGAAGGGCTCAGTTTATTGGTAGAATCATAAACCAATTGTTCATTAGAGGATTAGTGAAGACCTAAGGAGCAAGATGTATTACAGGGGTAAAACGATAATCTTGACCTAGCTGTAAATACAAACCTGTGAAAGATCGACTTACTGCTTATGGTTAATTTAAGTGGACAAAAATATATCTATAGTAAGGAGAGTGCAACTACTAAGCTATAGAGGAGTGTGTTGATAATTAATGAATATTGATGAATTCGGTTTAAAGAGTTTAACCAATTAATCTCAAATTGATTGAGCTCATGATCCGTAGGTTCATTAGGTCCCTCTACTAGCTCATAAAAGGATTAACCTTAGAATAATATGCTGAGAGAATTTGAAATGTTCAAATTCGGTTTAGGGTTTGGAATATTATATTCGATATAATTAATGTTCAATTAATGAATTAAACAATTTTGGAGAGATGGAATTATTTAGATATTAATTACATGTATAAGGCTTCATGTTTGGATTAGGTGTTTTAATTAATTTAATATTTGATATTAAATTAGTTTAATTAATTACTTATTTAAAATAATGTATTTTAAATAAATTTGAATTTTCAAATTTTCAAATTTAGAAATTGTTTTCTTTTAAATTTAATTTTGTTATTTTTTTAGAAAATTAAATTAAATTGAAAAGGAAAAATATGGAAAGTGGGACTTTTTCCATTTATCTCCACTTACTCCACTCAATTAGTGGAAGATTGAGTGTCAATCTCCCACATTAATCATTTTGCATGTTTAAATTACATGAATACAAGTTGAATCTGAGTGAATTTTTCATGCAATTCAAATTTTTGAAGAGAAAACTCTCTGTCAAAATTTCTCCTCTCCAACTTTCAAATTTCACACCAAATCTCTCTCAATTTTGGTTCCACCACCCAATCTAAGACCTGAGAATAGTAGAGAAGACACTTGTAGTGGCCTTCAAGGATTGAAGAAGAAATTTGTGGAGTTTTGGAGCAATCAAGTGAATTCATCAAAGATTATATTCTTAAAACCCTACTTCTGTTATTATCATGAACATGCATGCTAATCCACTAAAATTGATGTAATTAGAGTGCTTAGGATCCTAATAGCTACCGTGTGTTAAATGTCAACTCCATCATAGATGACTTGGATGAAGATGAAGTGATGATTGAGGTATGTTCAAGGATTAACATTATTTTTTATAATACTTTTTAAAGCTTGTTGTCTAGTTAGTTTTTTGTGACATTATTTGTTAATTATATTTTAAATATAGGAATAATACTCACAACTAAGGATGGGATGATGTTGAGAAAGGAGAAAAATTTGAACATAAAGTCATTGGTGAAGAGAGAAACATGGTAATTTATGACTGTGGTTGTTGTATTTGTAATTGTATCAGACATTTGATTTTAATTGACTTCCAACTTTTATTCGAACTTTATTTAATATAAATTGTAAACTTATTTAATGGATTTGTGAGCTTCTAAATTTTGTTTGTTTCATGGATTAGCCTACTAAATTTTGTTTATTTGTTGTGGACTCGAATTAAAAAATATTTTAATAGGGGAATCATCGTAGGAAAATGGAGAATGGGTCCCTGTAAGGACTCAGGTTCCTTGACGAGAAGTTCTCGCCCTTGTCCATACCTTCAAATGGTGGGGACAGGGGCTGAAATGGGGATGAATTCCCCCATGGGGCTGGGGACGAGGGACCACCCTGCCCTGTCCCGGCACCGTTGTCAACCCTAATAGAGATAGACTTTTACCAACAATATGATTTATCACTAATATATCCTTACTAGCAATATGATCTATTACTAATATATTTCGAAAGTATAATCTAAATTTTTCTATATCTACAAATTCTTTTACTTTGTACTATATCTACTATAGTTTGGGTTTGATTGCTATATTTACAACTGTCCTTATAAATATTAGTATTTGGAAAACGATTATAACAATATTTTCTTACAAGAAATACTAAATGTATATTTCAGTAGAATTTAATAATTTTACTATGACAAAAATATACCCAATTAAGATTTTGCAATTTCTTTCAAACTACCTCAATGCTTATTAATAAGGGTAACAAAAAAAATTATAAATAAATATAAATAAACTGTAGAGGCGGCTAAATACAAAGGATATTTGTAATACATAGTAGAATAAGAGAAAAATCTAAAAATATATTACATCTTTGCAAATATGGATGAGTTGACTAGTCAATTTTTTATTTTTTTTTTAATTTCCAATTTCGCTCTTCCTTGTCTTATCTTGTTGTACACCTTTCTTTTAGTCTTTTTATTTTCTTTCTCTTCTTCGATTTTTGCTTCTTCCCTCCTTTTTTTCATTTTATTTTCTTTCTCAGTTTTTGTTTCTTCCTTTTTTTTTATTTTATTATTTCCTTTATCCGTTTTTTGCTTCTTTCCTTTATTTTTTATTTTTTTTCATTTCCTTCATTTTCCCTTTCTTTTTCTTTCCTTTACTTCTTTTTTTTTTTATTTCTTTCTTTTTCTTTTTTATTTTAATTTTCTTTTCTTTCTTCGGTTTTTGCTTATTCGTTTTTTTTATTTTCTTTCTTCAGTTCTTGCTTATTCCTTTTTTTATTTTTACTTTCTTCCCTTCTCCGATTTTTGCTTCTTCCCTTATCTTTTTTTATTATTTTATTTTCTTTTCTTTCTCCCATTTTTTGCTTCTTCTCTTTCTTTTTCTCCTTTTAGTTTTGTTTTTTTATTATTTTCTTTTCTTTTCTTTTCTTTTCTTTTCTTTCTCCGAATTTTTGCTTCTTCCCTTTCTTTTTCTCTTTTTAGTTTTTCTTTCATTTATCCGATTTTTTGCTTCCTTTTTTTCTATTTAATTTTCTTTTATTTTTTTAGTTTCTGCTTCTTCTCTTTCTCTTATTTTTAAAATTTTTCTTTCCTTTATTTGAATTTTTTCTTCTTCCCTTTTTTTTTCACAAGAATTATGAGGCTGAGTTCGTACGCAGGACTTGAAAGTACTTAATTCATAAGTGACTTAACACCAACAAGTCAATCATCAAGTTTGATTATTATAACAAATTATAAATATAAATAGCAAATGAAAGTCTATCAGTGATAGCCACTAATATTTTCTATCATTGATAGCTTAATCTTTGATTCTATTTTCGTAGTTAGCAGCCACTTATAGAAATCTATCATTGATAGCCAACTTAGTGAATTTAATTAAAAAAGTTGAATCTCGAACTAAAATATAAGTGGAATGCCTAGAAGTTATCACTAATAGCATGTTTATCAGTGGTAGAAGCTATCATAAAAAAGAAAAGGGACTTATAAATGTTTGGAAAGGACAAGGGGCAAAAAGGTGTTCAGTGGCTATGATTGATAGAAGCTACTATTGATAGCATGTTACTAATGATAGAAGCTAATACTAATTGCATGTTATCGATGATAGAAGCTATCCGATAACATGTTATCGGTGATAGAAGCTACCACTGATACACGTTATTGGTGATAGAGAACTATCATTGATAGCATGATATCAGTGAGATCATTAATAGCATCTTATTAGTGATGTTATCAGTGAAAGAAGCTATCACTAATAACCACAATATGAGTGATGTTAGTGATATCAGTGATAAAACTTAGGTGATATCTATATATCGAGTTTCTTTCAAAGATGATAACCAGTTATAGAAGTCTATCATTGATAACCTTAAGTGTTAATATTTTAAAGGTCATTCTAATTGATGAAAGTCTATCAGTGATAACGATTGATAGTTGCTATCAGTGATAGCTATGATAAAAGATTATTAGTGATAACTACTATGGTAATCAAAGTTGTTGGTCTTCTTTCAAAGTTGATCATTATTTATAAATCTACCATTGATAGCCACTGATAGCCTTAAGTAGTAATATTTCAACGTTGATTCCAATTGATGAAAGTGAATCAGTGGTAGCTACTAATAATTGATAGCAAATTAAAAGCTAATATTTCATGATTGTATTAATTTTTCTAAAATTGAAAGCTATCACTGATAGCAACTATCATCGATAGCAATTGATAGAAACTATCAGTGATAACAACTATCAGTGGTCATCACTGATAGCTGCTATCAGTGATAGCTTTTAATTTGAGAAAACCGAGAAGAAACGAACAAAATGGTGGCTAGGCATGGGTTTTTTAGTCTTTTACCATTTTTTGATCTATATATATAATTATTTTATCCTTGTACTACATATTCTATTATTTTGGACTTGAATTCTATTTATGTAACTAGCCCAAATACAAATACAACAATTGCGAATCTTACAACTCTACCCATTGGTAAAATGTGTCCACATGCCTCTTAGTTTAATTTTTGAAACCAAGCTTAAATACTCAAATCTTATCATAGAGATCACTCTCTTGGTGTGTATGCATAAAATATGTAAAGTAATTATCAATAGTTATCTAATTATGTAGGTTTTTTTTTTTTTTTTTTTTTAATCAAAGTAAGTATAATTCAACCAAAATATGAGTGTGTTAATGATCACAATTATGGTCGATGATTCGAATCTTCTAAATTTTCAGTATATATAAAACATCAATGGAATGTCGATTGTCAAAATCTAAAAATAGAAAATATTAAACGACAAATCATAAGAACATTTACCATTCACAAATAATTAGAGAACATCACAATTGCTGCTAGTATTGCATGCTAAAAAGACAAACTTTTTGAAGATTTCAATTTAATGAAATCTCATAATAAATTTTCCAATAAAATTAAATTTTCTTGAAATTCTACAATACATAGCTAATTTATAAAAAAATTATTTATACTATCGGTGGAAGAAATTTGGGTCATAGACCTTTTCGATCTTTGCTTAACCTGAAATAATGGTTTGGTCGCCACATTAATTAGTAACTCTTAAATATTTAAGACGCACAACTTCACTAAATTATACCAGACCTTAATTTCTCTTTTAGCACTTGGATTAACCATAATTTTCATGAGTTTAAACTCTAATTTTCATGCCATCGAAACCATATTTCAAATAAAAATTTCAAATAGCTTCCTTGTATCTATCTTTATAAAAGGAAAATTTTCATACTTCTCCCTCAAAATTCTTTGGTCCAAGATTGAATTCTTCTTAATCTAAATTTCTCTTTCAAAATTAGCAAAAAATAAAAATAAAAATAAAAATAAATAAATAAATAAATAAACAAACAAACAAACTTAACAAGATCTTCTCCTTCTTTCCCTTTTCCCTTTTCTCCTCCTTGGAAGGTTTTTTTGTTTATTTATTTTAAGAAACCCCACTCATTTTGTGTATCGTTCCTTTTTCTTTTTCTTTTTCTCCCTTCATTTACTTATAATAAAAATAATAATAATTTTTTATTATTATTATTAAAATTTTCTTGGACAATTTTCAAATATAGAAAAATGAACCAAAATATTTACAAAATATAACAAAATTTTAGAATTATCAATGATAGACACTGATAGAAATCTATCGGTGTCTATCAATTTCTATCAGTGTCTATTAGCGACATTGATAAACACCGATAGAAATCTATTAGTGTCTATTAGTGTCTATCATTGGTAGCTCTAAAATTTTGCTATATCTTATAAATATTTTCAATAATTTTACCATTTGAAATAATTTTCCAACTTCCAATTTCTCTTGTCTTTTTTAAAAAAAGATATATAATAAAATACATTTTTTATCTTCCAACTCTTTATTAGTTAGTTACTTCTAGGTACTTAAGTGCGGAATTGGGTGTTTACATCCTCTCTTCCAAAAATCTCACAAAAATGTAGAATAAAGGTTCTATTTATAGAGTTTTCTAAATACCTCAAGTGGGCTTAGGCTAATTGCCTTTTAGACCCAAAAATTGGATCTTGGGATTGCAAAACTTAATTTTCTCGGCCCAATTTTACAATTAGCCCTAAGGATATCTATAATAGATAGAATAATAATAATAAAAAAAAAAATCTAAAAATGTAGTACCTTCTTAAAATATTTACAACATGAAAGTGTTTCAACTTTTAAATTTTTCCTAATTTTCAATTTTGTCCTCCCTTATTTTGTTGCATGATTTCTTCTCCTTCTTTTTCATTTATTTTCTTTTTTTTTTCTCGAGTTTTTTCTTTCCTTTCTTCCTTTTTATTTCAAAATTTTCTTTCCTTTTCTCCTTTGTCCTTTTATTTTTTTATTCTAAGGTTTTTTTTTTTAATTCTTTTAACTTCATTTCCTCTTTGATTTTTAAAACTTTTTTCTTTCTCCAGTATTTTATTTTTTATTTTTTTTCCTTTCTCTGTTTTTTTTTTTATTATTTTTATTTTTTTAGTTTTGTACCCATCTCCCCAATCTCTTCATCTCTCCAAGCATTACATAATACATACATATTCTCAGTGATATATTTTATACCGATAGCAATAGAAAATATCACTGACAATTGCTATCAATTTATCCTTTATAACTATCAATGTAGAAGGATATCATTCTATATCCATATGCATCAATAATGACGTACAAACACACTACATGTATAGAAAAATTAATCAAAAGACTCCGATTATTTACAAATAAGTATAACATGATATCAAATTCAAACAACAAAAAAAAATATCAAAACATTACAATTGATAGAAACATATCAGTACTAGCCACTATTTGGCTATCATTGATAGAAACTTATCAGTGATAGCAATTGATAACTCATTTCTCAAATTGAAAGCTATAGCTAATAGTAGCATCACTAATAGCAGCTATCAATGATAACAACTGATAGCACATTTTTCGAATTGAATGTTATCGATGATAGCAGCTATCGGTTTGCTATAATTAATAACAACTATTAGTGATATTCATCGATAGCAACATCACTAATAACAACTATTAGTCATAGCAACTAATAACACATTTCTTAAATTAAAAGTTGTCACAACTAGGAGCACACTTCTCAAATTGAAAGTTATTGCTATAGAAAGTGATACTCATTGATAGCACACTTCTCAAATCGAAAAGTTACACTGATAACAGCTAGCTCTAGATTAAATTGCTATTATATTTTATCAAACCTATCACCGCAATTAGGCGGTCAAAAAGAAAATATATTTTTTTAGTATAATTGGTGTAGGGAGATTTGAACCACATATCTCATAGTTACTAACATGCTTATATGACAATTGAACTATATTTGATTTTGCAACATGTGAAATTTATAGTTTGCTATTTATATTTGTCCCTAAATTTTAAATTAGGGCCCACATGATTCATAATCAGCTCTAAATTTAATAAATTGAGATTGCTTCGTGATGACTTAGCAAAATTTGATTATCAAAATTTCTCGTCCAACAGTGATTGAAATATCTTTTGGACCTGAAATTGAGCATATTTATAAAAGAAATCAAAGGGTTCAAAGAGCTTAGACAAGACCAATAAATAAATAAAAATCAAGTGGAAGAATCAAAGGTAATAAAAAATTATTTCAAGCTTATGTTTTTTTATTAAACTCATTAAAGAGATATGTGGATTGAATTTCTAAGTGTTTAAATAAATATTTATAAGTCTAAAAGAAGTGTTTATAATCCCTCAGAAAGTCAATTCAAATGGACCCTAAAATAATCTATAAATCCATACATGCAAATAACTTTGAACTAAAGATGGATCGATACATAAATGTTTATAGTGCCTTTGAGGACGTTCTTGAGAAGACCTAAACTCACAGCTAAAGGGATTTCCTTCTGTTTACTTGCTTCCAACGATTTTTGTTCAATAATTTGCTCTATTTTCTCTTTGAATATTGCTTTGGTTCGTTTTTTAATTTCTAGGATCCTACAAAATATACAAAAATAGGCATGAAAATAACTGTTTAAGGCCTCATAACTTGTTTATATAGATAGATCTTACAAATAGCTCACTATATGTGTTATCATGAATGAATTTAAATTCTACATTAGAGTTTTGTTTTCAAATGTTAAAGGCTAAACTTTTGTACATGTATATAAGACTTCTTAAAAGATTACGGGAAATTAGAGAAAAAATGGAAACAAACATATATAGTGTAGTAGTTTTTCATCTGTTTATCTTTCTCTATTTTCCTTTGCTTAATTAGAGAATTATATGAATTTTTCTTATATTTGGAGGAATTCTCGGAGAAGTGATTTTGGTGTTGATTTTAAAGGGAGTCAAGTAAAAATAACTATAAATCGTTAACAAAGAATCTAGATTAATCCACTTACCACAGCTTAGATTTTAAATTTATAGAATTGTTAGTTTGAGGTTTTAATTGATGTTAGGGTTGTTAAAAAATCCGAGCTAAAAAATTCGATAAACCCAATCCAACATGTACGATTTGAACTACGTTATCAACTCATTTTGGTGGAGTTGGGTTCCAATATATGAATTTTATGGATTGAGTTAGTTCACGGGTTCACTTAAAATAATCTAAACCAACTCGAACTTAACATTAATTTTAGAAAGTATTTATTTTACTTATGATACAATTATATATACATGTAGTTATTTTAGTTTCATGTTTTTCTGGATAATGTTTTACTAATAACTCCTAAACATATTCTTTCAATATTTTGGAAAGAAAAATTTCATAATATAAATTGAAATTGAATTGTTAATCCTAATTCATTATATGAAAATAATTAAATAAATTTTTTATAAAGTAATATTTACTTATTCTTTGAAGAATATTTTAAATAGATGAGTGATGACTTGAGCAACCTAAACCAATCCAACCTAAATATTTCAGAGTTGGGTTGGATTGGGTTCAATATTTAATAAGAGTTATTTAAGTTGAAAAAATTTACAATCAGAACAATTGGGTTAAGTCTTAAAAATGCTTCAAACCAACCAAGGAATACCCCTAATTGATACAACTCCAATGGTTAATGGTATAAATTCATAGTTTTTATATATTTTTTTTTTATAATTATTCACATCACACATTATACAAATCTGACCTATGTAGAGACCAAAGGGTATTAGAAAATTTATTAATGTTATGGGTCATTTTTGAACCAAGAATCACGAGCTTAATAGGTCTAACTATTAAAGATAAAATGGGTCAAAATTTGTAGAGGACTAGTGGAGTGTAAAAAACAAGTCAAGGGGAAAAGAGACTAGAAGAAGAGAGGAAATTGAGTTGAGTAGCCTAAGGTGCCCGCCTCAACCTTAGAGACCGAGGTCGAGGCCACAACAGGCCAAGCGACCTAATATTCTCGTTGATGCCACTATTTTCCTTTCATGGGGCCCAATTCCTTTGGTCCACGATCTTAGCCCCCATACTCGGCCTAAATCAACATTCCTTAATCCCTTTTTTGGTAGGAACCATAGATGCACTTCTCAACATTCCCTACTTCTAGCTTGCTCTGACCCTTTGTTGATTACTATTCGTCTCGTGATTTGAGTTTAAAAATGTTACGAATGAAGATAAAGAATAGTAATGAGTGGATAAGATGAGTGGAGATGAATGATGGATTAACTTCTTTTTAAGAAAAGTAGGTGATGCATTGGAGTGGATGTAAGCACACTTTGTGAAATGCGTACAAGCTTTCCTAAATAAGATCCAAGTATAAATCTAACTTAGGTTTCTCGGTAAGTCTAGGATCAGATGCAGGGATTCTAGAATAGTCTAACGCAAATTCTGTTTTCACTCTAATGCAGAGGGTTCCTAAATTTGCTTAAAGTGTGAATCATGTACACTAATCTGAATGCAAGCATACAAGAAGAAGTAGGAGTTCAGAGAGAGGAGGGGAAATTATAGATGAATAGTCTTTCGTACTGATGATATGCGTTGATCCCAAGTGGGAGTAACAAGCTTGTAAGTACAATGGAAGTGAGATGAAAATGGTATGAATACTAGTTTACAAACAAAGTGTTAGTTTTATGCGTTGGTGTTTCTGTTCCGTAGTTCAGATGTAGTTTAACATGAATTGATTACATGATGCATGTATTATGCGTTGGTGTTTTTATTCTGCATTGATTACATGCATGTATTACAGGATGCATGTTTTATGCATTGGTGTTTCTGTTCCGTAGTTAAGATTATTGTAAAAGTCACATGTATTCCTATCTCTAGGATGCATACATTGATTACATAGAATAAAATGAAGACGCAAGTAACTTTTATCTCTAAGCCTACTATTCACTCTGACTTGATGCGTTCTATAGTTAAATGTTTCTTTTGAGTGGTTTAACTGCTTGATAATTTCAGTCAACTAATCATAAGTCAGAAAATTGGTGAACACGAACAAAATTGAATGTAAACAATAAGTGATGAATGATTAATGATTGAATTAAAGATAGCAATTATTTGTACAACAATTTTAGCTTGACAGAATGAAATAAAAGATCGAAACGAGATGTAAAACGAAAGAGTTAAGCTGCAGAGTCCAATTTCTTGCTCTTTGGCTCAATTTTAGTGCTTGTTCAACCAACTTGGTGAGGAATGTGGTAAAGACTCCTCTCTCGAGCTTTATCTCCAAAAACTCTTCTTGATTAATGGTAAAAATGGATCTTCCTTCCTATTTTCTTCTTGCAGACGACATAATTGAGCTAAGTACTAATTGGCTCTCTAAATTGTCTATATGGTAGCTGTGTTCCTAGGTCCCAATCAGATGAATCCCCAAATGGTAGACTTGTTGAGTCGGTGATCTGACCACTCTCACCCATACAAATCAAAGGACCACCTTCATAAGTAGAAGTTCACAACTCACTCAGGATTTAGCCATGTTACCTATGGTGATCCTAGTGAAATGTAAGTCTCTATTATGACCAGGGTTATATAATGATACTAAACATTGAAGGAAATTGAACATGAGGCTTTCCATGAGCAGCGGAAAGATCATTCCAAATTACAATCATATATAATCTTTACAATTAAAGTCAAATAGAAACATACGATTATGCATTAATTACAAAAATTATAGCATGATATATAAAAGATTAAGGATAAATGCTACACACTTTTGCAGACTCATCGAAAAGGTCCTTGATCACGAATGCTCGATCACAACAACCACGAACGTTAGTCCAACCCGACCGCTACACAACACGAACATCGTGCGCTCGAACTAAGCGATCTCCTTGGTAACGAACACCCCAAACAACATGAACGGCCTCCACAAAACCTCAACGATGTCGAGTTGAGTATGACACCACCAAGAAGGCTACTGATAATGGGCAGAAATGCACGTTATTACAATGCTAAGTTATTAAACAATAAAGGGTTGCATTGATAAAATATATAAGATTGCATCCAAAAAGTCTTAAGTTCATAACATTGCAGTCGCATGCGTTCATCGCATGAAAATAGTTAACTTTTGTATTTTTGTGCAAAATATGTGTTGACGCAAGGTGAAGAATGCGATCACAAGAAAGCAACGGTCGAGCACAGCATTACTGCAAGGCTTTTCAGTGATTTGTGCTCACAAATATCTATTCAAGAAGGATTGTCGTATAGAGTCGGCGCAACTTGATGGGCGTATCTAGGTGAAAATCATAATAAATCACGATGGGACAGAAAGCTGATGACGGTCGAGTCCGAATTAAGATGACAAGCCACTAACGAACTACTGTAGCAAGTACACTCAACTTTTTGGTGACAAATATTCGGCGCATCAGATAGAGAATTAATGTCATCCCATCAGTGAAATCATAAGAGAGAAGAAGCCTTCCACCCCGAAGCTCTATAAATACCAAAGACAGCCTTTAGAGAAGGGGTTCTGTTCGGTTCGTCGAGTTCGGATGGTTAGAGAATTTTTCCTTAGACAGAATAGCCTTGTTCATAGTTTTCCTTTTCACTTAGAAGGCGAAGTGAGAGAAGTGAAGAGACACCGAAAGATCGCTCTGGTTAGCTCGAGAGAGAACCTAGAGGCATGGAAAAGCAGAGAGAGGGCCGACTCTCGCGAGAGCGAGACTATCTTTTGAACAAAGTAGAGAAGAACAGTGTAAAAGCCTTGGGAAGCAAGAGATTGCTACCAGGCTCTTTATTCTCATTTCACATTGTTATTTTGTATTTCAACTCTATATCTATAAAATGGAACTTTCTTACATCTGTTCACTCTCTTAAAAGCACGCATGAGTAGCTAAATATATCGAATGGATTGAGAAGAACTAAGCTAACATGACCTAGGATCTTCATTGCATGCGATTATCTTATCTTATGTTGTGCCCAACATCCCTTTAGAGCTACTCGAGAGAGAGTCTAAAGAAAGAACATGAGACTTGAGAGAGCTAGGTTAGAATCTAGACTCAAGAGAGCGAGATTAGATCTACATAACCGAGAGATAGGGACTTAGAGATAAGCTATGTTTGCCAACATGTATCGCATGCACCCTAGAGATAGGTTATGATATTACGTGGTTGCCTTGTATGTGTGAATGTCAATTGTCACCGCATAAACAAGAATAGAGGCTTATGTGTAGGTCCTATAGACTTATCGCATATATCGCATGCGTTCTAGAATTAGAAGCCATAGCATTTTCATTGAGAGATGATTTGCTATTGTATGTCTATTGCATGATTGCATAACATGAACGCAAACCTAGGAAGTGTTAGTTGAACCCCGTCTCAACCCGTTCCCCACATATTCATCGCATCTTCCGTATTATCAACTCTTTTCATAACTTCGCCACATACATTTATTTTATACCGCAAACAACAACCCAAAACACTATTTGATTTATTGGTTATTGCAAAGTCTTCTCCGCATACCATTTTCCTTAGTCCTTGAGTTTTACCCTAGACTTGCTAGGAAAGTTAGTAGTATTTATACTTATTGCTCAACGCATTTCCATCATCGCATTCCATTCCATTATTTCATCACATAAAATAATGCATCAGCTACCTTGGTATTCTCGGTGTGAGAATCTAGAGGGTAGGCTCTGTGTGGACTTGGTTTGAGGTAGAACATAGGAGGAATCACAATTGTGTAAACGATTGAGCAAGATGGAGATGAAATAACTTATCGTATAGGTCGATGACCAACTGTTTAGGAAAAACTAAGTGATCGTCTAACAAAAGCTATGTGATCGTTTAGCTCATCACTTAGCTGTATGTCTGTCACCTACTAACACTCCACAATCATTTACCTTACTCCAAGCTGTCGCTTAGTAAATCCAATTTACTTGACAACTTCCCGTGAGAATTTTTCCGAGAGAGGAAATCTCAAAAACTTTTTTACAAAACTTTTTTTTTTAAAACTTACTAAAATTAGGAAAATATTTTTTCTTTTATCTCATGGTTACCATGAAACCACCAATAACATCCCAGTCAATTGGTTATTAAAGAAAAAGAGATAATTATCCACTAGATGTATCTCATACACCATACCGATCATATCATATATAATCAAATTACCTCTTGCCAATTTGAACATTTAAAATCAATACCAAGAACTGATCCTCAACTGAATCCATTTAGCTACTGAGGGGACCTTATGGATGTGAACCCCGAATCCTAATTTCTCTACTTGAGTATGTTCCCTACTGAGACTAGTGTGGTGAGTAGGTTGATGTGGAAACTAGTGTGTTATGGTAGAGAAAAAGGTGGAAAATTAGAAGAAAAGTGTGTATTGGGAAGCTTAACTTTTGGGGAAAAACTTGGAAAATTTGGCTAAGTATAAAAAATTGTGTGTGTGGATGCGTCGGAAGGGTTGTTGGTGATGGCAAGTTGCTGAAGGAGGAAATATGGAGGTGACGCATTGGAAGGCACAAGGGTAGGCAAGGCATGCGTTGGAAGGCAGCCCATGCGTCGAACGGCCAGTCCAAACACCCCTGCCATGCGCCGAGTAGCCATGCCTATGCAGCGAGCGCCCTATCGAACGACCATGCCCATATGTCGAAGCACCTGCCGAGCATCAATGTGTCGAGCACGTCCATACAGCCGAGCATGCCCATGCGTCGAGCAGCCAACCTATGCAGCACACCCATGCGTTGAAGTTGCCAGCACATATGCAACACACCCATGCATCAGTCACCAATGCCTATGCCAAGCACCATGCACCATGTCGAGCAAGCCTTATGGTGACACCTAGTAAGCCATGCGTTGAGGATGAGTGACCATCCTATGCATTGGTGATGGTTGGCTCTTGCGATGGCTAAGTTGGATTGCGATGGCTAAGTTGGGTTGCTAGGCATTGAGTAGTGGACTATGCGTTGAACATCCAAGAGTTGGACACATATAAAGGATGAGATCACCTAAAAAACATCATCAAACCATGTGTCTTCTTGGGAGGAAGCCTTAAGCCTTAAGAATTTGAGGTGGTTGCATCAGATTGGAAGCTCATGCGTTGGCTACATAGGAGAAAGACACTTAGATTGCGTTAATCAAAGAGCTGTGTTGTTAGTGTGAGGAGGAAACACTTGGACATGCAGCCAAGTAGGAGATGTCGAATTTAGAGAAGGTTTGGATGCCTATAAATAGGGCCAAAGACTTCATTTTTCAGATCACAACTCAAAATTCATTAGAAAAGAGTGGAAAAGTTGAGTAAACCATGCGTTGAGAGCAAAATCCATGCGTTGATCATAGAGTTTCAAAGAGGACGCATTGGACAGTGAAGCCTGGAAAACAGCATCAATTTGGGACGAGAAGTTCACCCAATTAACTCGTGCGTTTGGAGTGATTCCAAAGCCACTTGAAAGCTCTGGAAGTCTAGTTTTCAAGGTAGAAAAAGCAGTCGAAGAAAAAGCTCAAAGGGATTGGGCTGGAAACGAAGAAGAAGATAGAAGGGTCAGGCTATCGGGTAAGCTTATGCCAGTCTTGAAGGTTTTGATGATTCCGGCCAAACCACGAGAAGTTTTGAGTAATATTTAGGGTAAGATTCCTGAGACATTTTAGAATATGTTTGTAGAAGGAAGTATCTCAAAATAAGGTTTAGAACTATGAGTAATCTAAGCTGAAAGTTAAATCTGGATTCTAGGGGTGAAAAAGGGAACCCGAGGTAGAAAAGGAACTACTAGAGTGAAAAGTTCCTAAGCGATCGAGGTGAGTGACTAAAACATTTTGACTAAAATGTTTGATTTACAATGTTTTACAGAAAACATGTTTTAAAGAAGATTATTCTCATGCCACCTAGTTTTACAAAGTGATTTCCAAACAAACCATGAGTTATGTTTTAAACGCATGCATGTGTGGGAAGTTTGTTGAAAAGCTATTTATATGTGTTAAATATACCCAGCATGCATTAGTATCTTTAAAGCCATGTTTTTATATGTGTTATATTTTACATGCTTTAAAGAAAAAGTCATTTATGACTAGTTTTACTTAAAACGCGATACCAAAAGACATTTGAGAAGGTATTTGCCCAACTAGATACCGAAGGACATTTGAGAAGGTATCTATTGGTACTGAAGGACGTTTGAGAAGGTACCAAACTAACCGGATACTGAAGGACATTTGAGAAGGTATCCTAGCAGCTCGATACTGAAGGACATTTGAGAAGGTATCTGAGCAGAAGTACCTAAGCTATGACGGTACTTAGTATGGCCACGTGCACGTAGGTAGTTAGAGTCAGAGATTGAGCAAAAGGGTTCTCTCTTGACTAGCAGTTGGTGTTGGGATGGTTTTTACCCATAGTGGGGTTATTCTCAACTGAGAAACAATTTTAATGTTTTATGATTAAAACAGCTTTATATGCTTTATGCTTGGAAAATGTTTATACTGCGGTACAAGGTACTGTAGAAGTTTACATTTTAGTTTAAACTCTTTATTGAGAATTTTGCATGAGAATAAATTATCTTTCTTAAGTCACTCACTAGGCTAGCAAGCTCATCCCATTTCCAAATGTTTTCCTTTCCCCCAGGTAGCGGTCAAATCCTCAGAAGATAAGCTCTGCATCTGAAGATATTGTAACCCGTCGGTTTAGGTGGTTACTGTAAATATTGTACACATGTTACTGTTGTTCATATAGGGGCTAGGGTTTTTTGGCTTCAGACTTATGAATCTAGTGTTGTAATGACTCTAAATATGTTATGCTTCTGAATTAATAAATGTTTGGCCTAAAAACATTCCGTTGTATATGAGTTATATATATTGATATCAGAGTTATTTCGCAAGAGTTATTAAGCAATAAGTGTCAACAAAAAGGGTTGATAACTGTTGTAGTCACGCCCTTTCCTAAGCTAAGAGGGTGGTCTGAGGCGGGGTGTGACAATGGACCTGTAGCTTGAAGCTCCAACGGTACGTGAATAACTCACTAAACTCTTTAGTCACGGGATCCACCATCCGTTAACTGCTAGGCACTCCACTAAAGACCGACAACTAAACTCTTCTGACTACAGATATATTATGTGTCCATCTTAATCAATCATTAGTGCGACAACCCTTCACAGATTACTCGTAAGTATAGCTCGGCCAATAACCGTTATGCTTCTGTAGTTACATCTAGCTCCTTAAGTACCACTGATCTCTCTAATGAACATAAGTCATAGTCCTACTATGACTGAGTTCTCTCTTCCAAAGAAAAGTTGTGGCCACTATATTCAAGCCTCGGAATCAGCGCTTAAGGGAGTAATATCTCTACTTATCCCTGCTTCGGGAAATGAGTGAATTCCATCTTGTGTATCGAGTTCCCAGCTCTCAAATCAGACAAGTCCCCAAAAAGGTAGGCATGTTGAGTTGGCAATCTGGCCATTCTCACCCATACTAATCAAAGGACCGCCCTCAAAGGTAAGAGTTCTCAAAACACTCAGAATTGAGGTCGTGTCACCTATGGTCGTTTACATGAGATGTAAGTCTCTAGTATCAACGGCGTTATATATAGAGTCTAGTCCCTCGTGGTCTGGTCTTATACAAAATTTTTGTATAGGACATCCCCACTCACACGTCTCCACATGAATGGTCAGGATCTACCATCTGTAGTAGTTTACAACACTTTCAAACTTCTACAAAGTGGGTCGTATCCGTAGTGTCACCAGGATCAGGTATCCCACCTTAATCCTTATACTACAGACCTATTTAGGTTATCACTTAAGACATGATCCACTTGTATATCACATATACATACTTAAGTTTACATAAGATAAACATGGAGCTTTGTTTATTGGATATGAGTAAATGCCAGAATGAAATAACAATTATTTTATTCATAAAACAATGTGTATCATTATAAACCACGAGACTCCGGGAGAATTAGGACACAAATCCCAACAAACATTTTGTGATCCGACCTTATACAAACTTCTTTGTATAGAATATCTCTGCTCGCATGTCTAATACATGAATGATCAGGATCAGATCATTGTAGCACTTTACAACAATTGTAACACCTCCAAAGTGGGCAACACTTATAGTGTCACCAAGATAAGTTACCCAACTTTATCCCTCTACTACAGACCATTTAGGTTATCACTTGAACATGATCCACTCGTCTATCTCTACATACATGTTTAAGTTACAAAAATAATCTTGGATGTTAGTTTATTGGTTTATGGATAATGCAACTAAAATGTCATATATTTCATAGACAAAGTGAAGAAAATATCTAATATTATTAATCACAGAAATGTTTGTTCATACAAGGTTAATAAACTATAAAACCCTACGAGATTTAGGGCATCAACCCTAACAGTTTAGGCAAGATTGATAGGAGTTTCTAAAAACTGAATAGTCGTCCATAAAAACTTCAATAGATTGTTCAAGGAAGTCAGGGAAAATGGCCATCATGCATCTTTGGAACGTTCCTAGTACATTACACAACCCAAAGGGCATGTGTCAGAATGCAAACATTTCAAAGGGACATGTGAAAGTTGTTTACTCATGGTCTTTGGAGCTTTTGGTTAGCATTGTTGCTAGGATCCTTGGCAGCGATGCCAAAAACTCGTTTGCCTCGTGATTTGAGTCAAAAAGTGCTATAAATGAAGATAAAGAATGATAAGAATGATAATGAGTGGATAAGATGAGTGGAAATGAATGATGGATTAACTTCTCTTTAAGAAAAGTAGGGATGCATAGGAGTGGATGTAAGCACACCTTGTGAAATGCATACGAGCTCTCCTAAACCAAATCCAAGTATAAATCTAACTTAGGTTTCCTGGTAAGTCTTAGGGTCGAATGCAAGGATTCTAGAATAGTCTAATGCATATTCTGTTTTCACTCTAATGTAGAGGGTTTATAAATTTGCTTAAGTGTGAATCATGTACACTAATCTAAATGCAAGCATACAGGAAGAAGTAGAAGTTCAGAGGGAGAAAGGGAAATTATGCATGAATTGTCTTTAGTACTGATGATATATGTTGATCCCAAGTGGGAATAACAAACTTGTGAGTACAATGGAAGTGAGATGAAAATGGTACGAATGCTGGTTTACAAACAAAGTGCTAGTGTTATGCATTGGTGTTTCTATTCTTTAGTTCGGATTTAGTTCAACAACTCTCAATGTGAATGCCACTTGTATTCCTTGTTGGGACTGATGTCCTAAATCTCTTGTATTCTCATAGTTTGTAAACATTGTATAAAAAAATTGTTATTAATAAAATAATTGTTATTTTATGAGCATATACTCAATCCAATAAACTAAGATCCTAGGTTATTTTATGTAATTTAAACAAGTATGTAGAGACACAAAGATGAATCTTATTTAAATAATATCCTAAATGGTCTGTAGTAGATGGATAAGATTAGGTACCATATTTTGGTGACACTACGAATACGACCCGCGTTGTAGATGTTACAAGTGTTGTAAAGTGCTACAAATGATATGATCCTGATCATTCATGTGGAGACATGTGAGCGTGAGTATCCTATACAAAGAGTTTGTATAAGACTAGACCACGAAATGATTAGTCTCATTATATAACATCGTTAATAATAGAGACTTACATTTCACCAAGATGACCATAAGTGACATGACCTAAATCCTGAGTGAGTTGTGAACTCCTGCTTATGAAGGCGGTCATTTGACTTGTATGGGTGAGAGTGGCCAAATTGCCAATTGAATATGCCTACAATTTTGGGGATTCGTCTGATTAAGGAGCTGGGAACATAGCTACACAAGATGGAATTCACTCTTTCCTCATTGTTGGGGTAAATAGATAAATTACTCCCTTAAGAACTGATTCCGGGGCTTCAATAATATGGCCACACCCTCTCTTGGCCCGAGAGAGACTTGGTCATAGTTGGACTATGACTTATTGTTCATTAGAGGAATCAATGGTATTTAAGAAGTTAGATGTAACTATAGGAGCAAAATGGTAATTTTGGCCTAGTTGTACTTATGAGCAGTTTGTGAAGTGTCATCGCACGGTTGATCGATTATATCCAATGGACACAGAAATATATCTGTTGTGCGAAGAGTGTAGCTGTTGGTCTTTAGTGCAATGATCGGCAGTTAATGAAAGTTGGGTAATTTAATTAAAGATATTAATTAATTATCCAAGTATCATTGGTGCTTCAATCCACAGGTTCGTAAGGCCCCCTCTGTAGCTTAATAATGTTTTAATTGAGAATTAATTTTTTGGATTAATTTGAATTTTTCAAATTAATTGAGGGAAATAATTATATGTGATATTATTAATATAATGTATTTGATTTATTATAATATAAAGGACTTTGATAGGAATTTGAATATGATTCAAATATGAATTACATGAATAAGATTCATAAAATTAAATTTAATATATATACATGATTTATATTAAATACCCTATATAGTTAAGAGGAATTAAATATTTGAAAATGATTCAAATATTAATTGTATAGATGAGATTCATATAATTGAATTTCATATAAATATGATTTATATTAAATGTCATATATTGTTGAGAGAAAATAAAACTATAGGTTATATTGTATTTGATACAATACAAAACTATAGGTTATATATTATATTTGATATAACATATAGTGTGTATATATAATAAGGTAGTTATATATAAAATTAAATTAAATTTTATTTTAATTTAATTAAAGGGAGGTAGTTACAACTTCTTTCCCCTAATTTTCTCTAAACATTACGTGCAGTAGAATTTTTTTATTTTTTATTTTTGAGTACTCTCCATCTTCTTCGCGTGGATTATATATAAAAGTTCTCTAGGAAAATCTTTCTCCTTTCTCTTTTCTCTCTTCCAAGAATTCAAGCAAAGCCCACAACTCTTGCTTCAATTCTTAATCCCTAAAGAGAATACTAAAGGGTCTCAAGTGGTGGTGCCAATTGATAATTTCAAATTGGGATCTAAAGAGATCGTGATAAAGAGGGAATACGTGAAGAAAATTGGCTTCAAGGGTACGTCATTTTCTTCCCTAATTTATTCCCAGAAAGCATGTTATAATTTATGTTTGATAATGCATAACTGTTTTGTTTCTGTAATTTAAAGTTCTATAAAAAATTCAAATTGGGAACGATCCTTGCTTCCGCATAGGGACCTTCATGATTTTCCTTCAATTGGTATTAGAGCCAAGTTTTATAGGTTTTGATCCCAATTTTTATTATTTCTAGAATTTAATTACAAGTGGTGGGTTGCATTCTGTAAATTTTTCATGGTTGATGAATGTTTATTGAATGGTTTATAATTATGGATATTTTTGGGGTTGGATTTCTATGTTTCCTGCTTTGTTTTTACAAATTCGATTTGTAAAGGGCTCGTTGTTTTGGGTGTCAATTGCTATCGAGTCAGTAATTCTTAAGTTCTGAGTCGCTCGTGCTGTTCCCAGTGTCTTTCGAAGGAAAAACAAAGCAACTCTACAAGGAGGAAGATCTTGTTGTTGCGCAATCGCTTGGTGTGTACTAGGCGATCGTTGAGTGTTTACTAGGCAATTGTTGGGTGCTTGATGGGCGATTGTTTGGCCATTAATGAGCCATTGTTGAACGATTGCTGGGCAATTGTTGCTGAGCATCATGCTAGGCGATCGTTGTTGTGCGATAGCACTAAGTAATCGTTTCTATACGATAGAACTAAGTGATTGTTGCTATGTGATAGCACTAAGAGATCCTTGTTATGCGATAGCATTAAGAGATCGTTGCTATACGATAGCACTAGGCAGTCATTGCTATGTGATAGCATTGGGCGATCGTGGCTAGACGATGACACTAAGTGTTGGCCGTTATGATGGAATGAACACATGCACAATAGAAGATAAACAGATCTAAAGTACTCTAATTAGATTAATCATAAAGATAAGCGTACATGCAATCAAACAACTAAATGGGGGGAAAAATACAATATTTGTAGTCTTGGAATCTTTTCCAAATCAGCTCCAATCTCCTCACGAATATTCGTAGACCACCACGAGAGTCTTCCCGACTATTCTTCGGCCTTAGAATGGGATGATGGAATCCGATGAGTGACTAATTTGGAGAGGAAAAGGCTAAAGTTTTGAGAGAAAAAGGGATGAGATTATCACATAATCTCATCTAAACCCACTATGGCCAAGAGGTCTTCAAAAACATTAAACACTCCTTTTAAAGACCATTACATGCAAACATGCAACTTTGAATTTGATGAGAATTTGACACTACAAAATCCACCAACTCAAACAGTGGGATTTAGTGGGACAAGTATCTTCAAATGAAGACAACATGTAACCATACAAAAGTTGGCATTTCCCATTAACAATTGGATCTTTCCACTAACTTGATCAAAGTTTGATTCTCAAAATCCAAAGTCAACAAATTTGACTTTTTGACTTTCAAAAATAAAAAGATCAACAATTTGACTTCCATCGCATTTTTTACCTAGTCAACTTGACTTTTAATGTAATTTTGACCAAATCTATTTAATTTCAAAAATAATTTTAATAATCAATTTTAAAATTAAATTAATATTAAATAATTAATTAAAAATTTTAATTAATTTAATTTAATATTAAATGCAACACTTATCCCAATTTATATGAATCAATATTCATAATCTTGATATTTAAATCTTATTTAAATATCTTCTATTTTCTCTCTCTTTATGTTTAAATATATCGTATATATTTAATGCTTTGCTCCAAAAATCGAATTTGAACACTTCAAATTCGTTCGTCACATTATTCTATGGTTTAGTCTGATATGAGCTAATAGTGGAACATCGTGGACCTACAGATCTTGGACTCCAATGATTCGTGATTAACAGCTAAACTCTTTAACCTAATTAACCACCATTCGTTAACTACCGGATCACTCCATTAAAGCCTAGTACCCTCACTAGATATATTATATCCACTTGATATAACTATGCTTAGTAAGTCAATTCTTCACAGGTTTTTCGTAATAACAGTTGGGTCAAAAGTTGTTTTACCCCCAAGATTATATCTTGCTTTTTAAGTCCTATAAATCCTCTAATGAACAATTGGTTTGTGATCCAATCACTAAATCGAGTTCCTCTTGGGCTAATGAAAGGGTGGGGCCCTTATTCAAAACTTGAAGTCAGCATATAAGGGAACAACCTCTCTACTATCCCTAAAAGTGGGTAGGAGTGAATTCCATCTTGCACCTTATGTCCCTAGTTATCTACCCAGTCTTACCCCTGAAATGGGAAGCTTATTGAGTCGACACTGTTGATCCAACCCTCACCCATGCAGATCTAAGGATAATCCCGAATAAATAGGAGTTCATAGTTAGCTCATAATTAAGGTCAAGTTACCTAGGTCATTGACTTGAAATAGCCACTTGAACAACGTTATAAAGTAAGAGTGACTTAATTCTTGGTCTGATCTTATGCAAATTCATTGCATAGGACACCCCCACTCCTCATGTCAATACATGAACGAATTAGGATCACTTCATTTGTAGCACTTTACAACAAATTATAACAACTATATAGTGGACCGCATCAGATAATGTTACCAGAATAAGGTACCCATCCTTATTCATATACTATAGACTGTTTTGGCTATTTACTGAATTTGATTCACTCTTATGTCTCAACATAAAGTTCATGTATTCAAATAATAGTCATGGATCTTTAATTGGATTTAGATTTTACCAGCGCAATTCACATATTCAATAACAGTTTTATTGAATAAATATTAATAACATCTTTATTGATAATAGAATACGTTTAACATTACAAATTGTGAGTTTTAAGACATACAACCCAATATATTGACATTGGACGTTTGCTCTCAAGAGTTCATTGCTAGGTGGTTCGATCGAGTGGTTTTAGACCTGATTCACTTGTTTCAAACCAGTTGACCTATTTATTTTTGTAATAGGTAGTTTTGTTTAATTAAGTTAATCTAACATTATATTAATTTAGTTAATGCTTTAGAAGTCCAATCCTGATCTATAATTGTTGTTTAAATTATGCATATGATGTATGGTTTAATTTTGTTATATGTATCATAAAGTATGTCATATAGTAAAATCCAACCATAGGTTATGCATTTTATTCATGCATCATTTATATTATAAATGTTATAATATATAGTTGCATGGTTTTATTTTATAGCATGCTCATGGATCATATAATATAAGAGTTATACTATATGCTTGCATGCATAAATAACATAGCCGTGCATCATTTATATTATAATAGTTATAATATATAGTTTGGATGTATAGTTGCAATATATGTTAATTATTTCATTATTTTAGTATATACGTGTTATATATATAGTAATGAAATGGGAATTTCATGATGAATGACATTACTTTAGATTATTTTATAAACTTTATAAATTTATAAAGTATGTCATTCGATGTAATGTATGATTTTAATTTGTTTCATTTTTTTATAAGACTTATAACTAAATGAAATTAGAAATTACAATAAATAATTCAGAATTGTATGCAAACTTAGGTAAAATATTTTTTTTTAAATAGTTTTAAAATGTGATTCACATAGACCTAAGATAAAAAATGTTTAATGAGATTAAAAATTAGTTTGATCTTTTTAGTCAGTTTAATAGGATTAAATTGGTTCTAATAAAAGATTAAAACTGTATTAAACGTATCTATAAGGGACCTTTTATCTAAGGCTTGTTGTTAGCTCTAAAAAAGAGCTAAATTTATAGCCTTAACTTCCTTATTTAGGTAATTCTTGAATTTTATTGTCTTTTTTTGTAGGAGAATTAACCCTATGGAGCCGACATGTGGAAAAAATAAAGAATTGAGCCAAAAGATAAAAAAAACTTGAGTATAAACATACTAAATTTAGTTTAGTTGAAAAAGGACAATTTTGCCCTGCGTCAGCATTGCAATGCTCATATTAAGCCTAAGTCCAACGTTCATTCGACGTTGTAAGGCAATAGCTTTAGGAATAGGGCAGTGTCACAATGCTACCAGAACATCATCACGCTTCAGAGTTGAGACACTGCCACCTTCGCAATGCCCCCTAACGCTGAAGCCTGACGCTAGAAGACAAAAGTGCAATGTTGCAACACTCTTCTAGAGCATCGTAATGCTATGAACTTTAACAGAGAGTCAGAGGCGTGTGTGGCGTAACCGAGCATTCGCGATGCTTGACCTTAGCATTGTGACACTGTTGGGATGTTATAAATAGGACCCTCAGGGTTAGCCTTAAAAAAATAGACTACTCAATTGAGAACAAAGCCCGAATAAAGAGAAATTTGAGAGTTTTGGCTAGTTTTTGAATGATTTGAGTCAAATTGCTGAGCAATTATTGGTATAGTCAGCCCCATCCCCTATTTGATCATTGTATTCTGAATATGCCTTTTAGAGGCTAAATTATTTTCTTAGGATAGTTTGTATGTCTTAATTCTTGAAGGCCAACTAGTTTATTTTATTCAATTGTTGTGAACCCTTTGGAGGATTTGTTTTATTTTTAATTGAATTTAATAAATTTTTCTAACAAATTGATTTGTTGAATTTCATGATTGCAAAATCTTTCTAACCTATGCATTGTTGATCAATTAAGTTGCAAATATTAGGGTCGCATGGTTGAGGTCTAGACTTTTTCTTGCCAAATTCATGTGGGTTCTAATATAATCTTTCCCAAATAAACCATGCAACAAGATATGGCTTTCCAGCTTGTTGAATGTCTCAATTGAACCCCTTTCTTAATGCTTTTAAGTTTTAACATGGGTATTGAAAGATCTCATATCGAGAGTTCCATGAGCGTATTCAGATCGCTCCGATTTCACAGTGATCGAAATACAAATGATATACATTCAACACAAACAGTTATGCACATAAATCTAATTATCGGCATGCTCAGAACATGATAAATAACAGGGAAAGGGTTCCATACCAGTTGAATACTCTCTTCGAACTTCTGAACCCCTATGCAGCGGAACCCTCCAATAGATCTACCAACACCCGACGGGAATGTTGACTGCAACAGCACGATCAATACGAACATAAACACTGCAGCGGGGACGACACCACCACTAATGAACCCCGAGTATTCTCGGAGTGAAAACCCAAAGGATGGGCTTTGGTGAGTTTTGTAGAGGGCAAAGGACAACGAGTCGTGTACACGATAAGCAAGTAGGAGATAATACAGTGCTATCATATAGCGGAAGTGCTTATCGTATAGCAGAGTTATATGATCGTGTAGGAAAGGCTGCACGATCGTTTAGTAAAAATGTATACGATCATTTAGAGAAATTGTGAGGTAGACGATCGTTTAGATGGAAGAACTACTGTCGTATAGTCTCTCGGGCGATCGTTTCACAAATTATTTTTGGCGGTCGAAAATGATGAATGCACTATCCGAAAAATGAAAACTCTTTTCATTTTTAACCTGCTGGTTATCATAACCAACGCTGCCCACTACCCACATCTGAACGTGGAAAAATTGGTTAATTATTATATAATTAAGCAATTAATTAATTAATTAATATAATCATGTTATATTTATATCCTATGGTTTGATATCACATATCTACTATAGTATTTTCTCTTCTACTTGATATAAATCACATTTATATCTTATTTCCTCCAAAATAATGTATCTCATACATTTAGCCAATTATATCATATATAATTAATCAGTCCAATTATATCATATACAATTGAACTTCCTCTTGTCAATTTGAACATTTCAAATTAACCCAAACACTAGTTCTCAACTTTATCCAAGATACCCAGCGGACCTAATGAACCTGTGGCTCGAACTCCAACGGTACGTGAATAGCTAACAAAACTCTTTAGCCACGAGATCCACCATTCGTTAGCTGTCAGTGATTCCACCAAAGACCAACAACTGAAATCTTCTTACCATAGATATATTTTTGTGTCCATCGGATATAACCAATCATGAGTACGATGACCCTTCACAGATGCTCGTAAGTACAGCTGGGCCAATTTATCGTTTTGCCCCTGTAGTTACATCTCACTCTTTAAGTACCACTGATTCCTCTAATGAACAATACAACATAGTCCAACTATGTGTGAACACCTCTCAGGCCAAGAGAAGGTGTGTAGCGCCACATAGTTGAAGCCCCGAAATCAGCACTTAAGGGAGCCATCTATCTACTTAGCCCTGCCTCGGGGAAGAAGTGAATTCCATCTTGTGTAGCTGAGTTTCCAACTCCCAAATCAGATGAATCCCTAAAATGGTAGGTTTGAATCAACGACCTGGCCATTCGCACCCATACAAATTAAAGGACCGCCCTCAATGGTAGGAGTTCCCAACTCACTCAAGTTTGAGGTCATGTTACCTATGATCATCCTAGTGAAGTGAAGTCTCTGTCATGAACAGTGTTATATAACGAGACGTTAACACTTCGTGGTCAGGTCTTATACAAACTTTTTGTATAGGATGCCCTCGCTTGCATGTCCCCAAAAAGAATGATCAATATCAAACCATCTGTGACAAGTCACAATACTTGTGACCATTCCACAAAGCGGGTCGCGTCCGTAGCATTACCAGGATAATGTTTCCCTCCTTTATCCATATACTACAGACCATTTTGGTTATCAATCAAGACATGATCCACTTGTATGTCATCACATACATGCTTGAGTCACATACAAATAACTAGAAATTTTATATTTATTGGTTTGTGGTAAAGAAAATAAAACAATTAACCGAGCAAAATACAAGATGTGAAGTAAATATCATATATTAATAACACAAGTGTTCGTACATACTGTTTACAAACTACAGGACACGAGACTTTAGGGCATCAACCCCAACAGTCGCTAAGAAGGAAAAGTTTTTAAATTGAACTAGGGCTGATTTAGATTTTTATCAAAAATTGGCTAAATGAGATATTAGAACTTCTAATAGGTTGCGGGGTTTACATAATTCCAAAAAAAAATTAACTAGTACCTAGAGATAAAAAATAAAAAGCATACAAACTAATTCCAAGATTTTTCTTAAATTTGATTCAAAACCTTTTTTCTTTTTCTCCATTTGCTCTTGTTTCTCTATCTGTTTAATTTCCCTCATCAGAACCAAAACCATTAAAATCCTTTTTTTTCTTTTAGAATTTATAAATTGTCTTAAATTGATTCAACAGTCTCTCTGTGGATTCAACCCCAATCTTACCGCTTTACTATGCCTGTAGTATAAATTTTAGATCAGTGAAAATAAATTATTTTTATTCGATTTTGGGGTTGAGTAACGATATCGATTCTAATTCCCGAACAGTAGTTCTATCTAGGCTCAGTATTTAAGTTGATGGAAATGGAACACCCTACCTGAGACCTAACTTGAAAAGGTGAATTAGATAGATTTGCTACAAGCATGCAATTGTTGATTAAGGTTTGTTAAAGTGTTTCATGAATATTAATCAAAATTGTTTAACTATCCAAAATAAGTATTACTTTTGGAAAAACTTAAACAATCACTTAGTATAAATAATGAGCCGTATTTTTCCTAAGTAAAATAAATCCTAGATTATTAAAATACTCAGTGGAAGGAAAAACATGTATATGATACATCAATTTTGACTCACGTTTCTCCCTTTATGTTCACATCGTGAAACTCATGCTTGACCTCGAGACATCCTGGGAACGTCCTCCTTTGAATGGTATTTGCATGGGTAAATATAAAGGTGAATAGAGAAAGTATTTATAGTAAGTGGGAGAGGGATATGTGTCAACATGTCCTACAGTCTCCTTCAATAGTTTCCACTGTGAGATCTTCTTGCACAACCTCGAGTCACCCTGGGAGCGTCCCCCCTTCCTTTTGGTTGGCTCACTGTGGCAGTAGGTCAATATCAAGGCGAACTCCAGAAATGGCTAGGATCGCTTTAGTTTTTGCTTCAATTGATTTTTCCTTATGGTTGGATCATTGTGGCGAAACTCTAGGGTCTAAAATGAGGTAGTTAAACTCCATTCTCCTAATTTTCTCTAAACACTATGTGCAGTAGAATTTTTTTTTTTTTAACTCTCTCTATCTTCTTAGTGTGGAGTACAGAGAAATATTCCCTAGGAAAATCCTTCTTCTTTCTCCTTTTCCTCTTCCAAAAATTCATACAAAGCCCACAACTCATGCTTGAATTCTTAACCCTAAAGAGAATACTAGAGGGTTCTCAAATGGTGGTGCCTAATTTGTAATTTCGAATTGGGAACTAAAGATATCGTGATCAAGAGGGAATATGTGAAGAAAATTGACTTCAAGGATATGTCGTTTTCTTCCCCAATTTTTTTTCCAAAAAGCATGCTGTACTTTATGTTTGATAATGTATAACTGTTTTGTTTCTGTAATTTTAAATTTTGTAAAAGAATTAAAATTGGAAAAGATCCACGCTTTCGCATAGGGACCTTCATTGGTTTCCCTTGATTATTGTCTCTAGGTTGCATGCGTTGATTACGAAGAACCGAATGAAGATGCAATTAACTTTATCTCTAAACCTACTATGCGCTTTGACTTGATGCGTTCTATAGTTAAATGTCTCTCTCGAGTGGTTTAATTGGTTGGTAACTTCAATCAACTACTCAGGATGATTGACACATGGAATTCAAACATTCATAAGTTAGAAAATTAGCGAACACGAACAGATTTGAATGTAAACAATGGATAAGTGGTGAATGATTAATGATTAAATTAATGATAGAAATTATTTGTACAACAATCTCAACTTGACAGAATGAAATAGGAGATGAAAATGAGATGTAGAATGAAGGTGTCAAGCCACAGTGTCCAATTGCTTGTTCTCTTTGACTCAATTTTAATGCTTGTTCAACCAACTTGGTGAGGAATGTGATGAAGACTCATTTCTCGAGCTTTATCAACAACAACTCCTCTTGATCAACGGTGAAAATGGATCTTTCCTCCTATCTCCTTGCAGATAGAAGAATTGAGCTAAGTACTAACTGGCTCTCTAAATTGTCTATCTATTTCCGTAAGAATGGCTAACTCATCTTCAGCAGCCAACTTCCCTTTTTATACGCAACTCCAAGCAACTTGTTGACAGGACTGGCATTAAATTTCATACCTTGAGTCAGCTGCCTGCCACCTCTAAGACATTCAAACGCCATCAGTCAGATGCCCATACTAGCAAGTGGTGATTTAAAAAAAAAAAAAAAAAAAAAACACGAGCCAATGTATCTTTTCTGCGTTGAGCATCCTTAGACGCATAGCCCTTGCGTCAGCTTAGTCTGCAACACTTAGTGAAATTTCTTTAATTCCTACATTGAGATACGTTAGTAAAGCAGATTTTTAACTAAAATTCTATTTTTGAATGAGTTAATGGTGTGCAAGAAATTATATTTTTTTCCTTAGAATGAATGTGTGCAAGAAATTCTATTTTTTCCTTAGAATGAATGAATGCATTTCTACAAGTTATCAATGACTGACCTAAGCATGGAGAATGGTTCTAAAATGATTAAAATCATTATGAAACATGTTTTTAATAATTTAAAATCATTTTAATGATATAAAAATTACATTTAAAAGTGTAAAATTAAATATTAAATTAATTTTGAAATATTAAAAACATTATTTAGAGTGATTTTGAAAATGACAAAAATGACAATTTTAAAATCACTCACAAACATGCAACTCAATTGAATGAAACACAAGTTATTTAGGGAATTTAGGGAATCTTTTAAAAAAGAATATTTGAAGCATCATATCAAACACAAGTTATGATAAATGATAATGACTATCATTTTTATTCAATTATTTAGGAGTTCGAAAATACATTGTTGTTTCGTTATTCGTATATAAAATTTAAAATAAATAATGTAATTCAAGCAAATCGACACAACATAATCATGGGTTAATTGGATAAAATGGGTACTTTTTGAAACAAAATAGGTAAAAGGAGTTGTTTAAAAATGAAAATTAGAGAAATGGGGTGATTCGTTTGTCCTTTTAGAGACTTTATTATTATTATTATTATTATTATTATTTGATTTTTTTTTAGCTGCCGTTTGTAGGTTATAATAGTTTTTTCGTGGCTAACTTTTAATATATGTATTTTTTTAATTTTTTAATTCGTTATTGGACTTCATCTCTATTTTTGTTCTTTCTTATTTTTTTTAGTTTCTTCTTCTTTTTATTTTTTTTTTCTATTTTTAAATTTTCAACCAAATTTATTTCTATTTAAAATTTTAAAATTATATTTAAAATTAATGTTGTTTTTAATGTTTTTGAACTTGAGTTGTTTTTAATGTATTTTTTCTTTTTTGGTCTGTATTTTTTCATCTCGGGTTTTGAATTAGGTGTAATATTTTTGTTAAATTTAATAAATTTTCTTACCTTTTTAATTTGCATTTATTTATTTTTTTTTTAACTTTTAAGTGTTATATATGTTTTCTTTAATTATAAATTAGTAGTCAAGTTAATTTGATGAATGTTCAAAATGTTATGTTTTCTATTTTTTACTAAGATATTTCATGTTTTCTTTATTATTTTGAGTTTTTATATTTTATATTAGTTTGATTAATTAATTTTTTCGATGATTTAATGGTTAAAATGACTAATCATGGCTCAATAAGGACAAATTTAAAATTATTTATTTTAGTTATTTAACTACCATGTACCCCAATCCTCCAATCCTGTCAAATAGGAAGAAACAAAGACCAATCATTATTTTTATTTGGTTAAATGTTTTTTTTCCCAACTAACAAAATGAGTCTATTTTGTTCTTATTTTGAAAAATTATAATAAATCTTACACTTTCAAATTACACACACGTATATGAACAATAATATAAATGAATGATTGAATCATCAATCTTTTGATTTGACAATAATTGATATTTTAACTATTTAATTTTTATATTTTATTATTTTCATTTGTCTATTTTATAAACTTTTTTCTAGTACAACAATACTCGTATGAGAATTTCAGCCTTCAAAATTTAAGGAGGAATGACATATTAATTACCGCATTAAGTTAAACTACTTTGACTATAAATTTTATTATTTTAACATGTTTATATACGAGATGTTGGACTCTTAATCATTTATTGGCATAAACATTGATTGATTAAGTTGTGAAGATAGATACCTTTTGCCAACATATGAGCCAACGAATGAACGATCCAAAAACTAATGGATTGATGATTTGAATTGAGTGAAGATAAAGATAGAAATTTTGTTCCATTGACTCCTTAGAATTTAGAAGGATTGGAGAACAAAGAGAAGTCTTTGCTTTTGTCTTTTGAGTTTTCAATCTTGGATGTTTTGGAATAGTTAACGTTTCGTTTGTTAATTATTTTATTTATTTATTTATTTATTTTTGAAAATTAACCCTATAGAAACTACATCCACCTCTAATTTTCATTACTACAAATTTGAGCTTTAATGTCAGTTTGAAACTGACATTATAGGGGTATAATGTCAGTTGAAAACGAATATTGAAAACTGTATTATAAAAAGGTTTTCAATGTTGGTTGTCTTTAATATTGGTTTAACTGACATTATAGATGACCAAGATTTCAGTACCAATTATCTTCAATGTTAATTTTCAAGCAACATTGAATACTATCTTCATGTCAGTTTCAACCCATATTGAACATCATCTTCAATGTCGGTTTTTCACCTACTTTTTTTGTCAGTAATTGTCTGATATTAAATGTTTGTCATCGTCTTGTTATTAAAAAAAACATATGTATATTTTTTACTTATGCAAATCAATAATATTTCTCTTTTATCTGGACATGCACAAAATAAGATTTTAATTGCTTTCACAAATCCACAATAGGTCACAAAAAAGGAATTGGATAATAATTTAACTCCAAAATCAAGATAAAATATATATGTATATATATATTTCATCTAAATCAACTCCATATGGTTTAGACAATAAATCCCTACATATCAAACAAGTAAAATTTAAATGCTAAGTTGCACACAAGAATAGAATTAAAAAAAAAAAAGAATTATAAAATGATTAAGTTGACTAAAAATAACCGAAGATAAACGAGGAGTGTTCGATGATGCCTCCCAACTTTCTCTGATGTCAATTCTTAGAACCTAGGAACTATTCTCCCATCTACAAAGTAGAGAAAACAACTTGAACAAATAAGTGAAAAACGAAACATTATATTACCCTTAGTGAAAAGTAGAAAAATTAGTGACCCAACACAACATTAGTTTAATTCAATTGCTTTGCTTAAACAATTTGGATTGAAAACAATGATTAAAATGCCATAAGTAGGTTTGAGAATCAACAAATTAGTCAATAATGAGGAATCAACAAATTACCAAAGCTCATAAGCCATAAATCAACAAATCATAATTAAATCAGAAGCCAATAATATGAACACATAAAAACAATAAAATGAACAATGAACACATAAAAAAAATACTATAATTTACTCATCAACATATAAATTTGACAAGAATTTCTAGTACAAACCCGCAATTACTACCATAATCAGAACTCATTAACTAAATTTTACCAATGATTTAAAAAACTAAGCCAATTTTTGAAAACTAAAAATATAACTTTTAACTTGTTTTGTTTTTGGAATTTGACTAAGAATTTAAACATTTTATTTATGAAAAATGCAAATAGTTGTAAGAAATGAGGAGGAAATAGACTTAATTTTCAAAAACAAAAAAAAAAATAAATAAAAAAACAAACAACGAAATGGTTACCAAACGGAGCCTAAAATATTTAGATATTCAAAATAGTTATAATCTTCAAAGCTTAGAGTTCATAGATTATCCAAATCTATTTTATTTGTTTTTATGTTTTTTTATGTATAATATTTTTGTGTTTGTTCACATGAGGTTTTTGGAGAAACTTCTGTCGTGGAATTTGAACTTTTGTATTTGTACTGATTTTAGTATAGCAAGTACAACCTTTAATATATAATTCTTTGATGCGTTTAAAATAAACTTTAATCTTTAAGTTGGTCTTCTTAGATCATCGACCTTTGGGCTTGATGATCTTCTTACATAATCGGCCTTTGGGCTTATTGATCTTCTTAAATGATGGAACTTTGGGCTTGATGATCTTCTTGGATGATCGGCCTTTGCGCTTGTTGATCTTCTTGGATGATCAATGATACTTGATTTTATGAAGTGAAAATATGGATGATATGCGTCGATGAAATTGCGTTGTGCACTCAAGTTTCCCCAGCGAAATCCAAGTGTAAATTCCTCTGAGTTTCCTAGTAAGTCCAGGGTCGAACACAGGGACTTGTGAAAACAGATTGCATTGGTAATTTTTATGAAGAACTTTGCAGTAACCAGATAAATAAATAAATTGTTGGGTTTGTTGTTTGTGTTGATGAAAAATAAATAAACAAATGTGGAGAAGTTTGAAAAGAGTTGGTAAACGGGAGATGCGATGAATATGCGGTGAACTGGTTGAGAAGGGTTTCGGCTAACACTTCCTAGAATGCGTTCATGCTTTGCGATCAATGCAACATGCATACAATAGTAAACCACCTCTCGATGCGAATGCTATGGCTTCTAATGCTAGAACGCATGCGATATATACGATAAGTCTATAGGACCTACACATAAGCCTCTATTCTTATTTATGTGTTGACAAAATGCACACAACACAAATAAGGCGACCACATAATGTCATTCGTATCTCTAGGATGCATGTGATGCAAGTTGACAAACAGAGCTTTATCTCTAAGTCCCTATCTCTTGTTTATGCAGTTCTAATCTTGCTCTCTTGAGTTCAGATTCTAACCTAGCTCTCTCGAGATATTAGTCCTTTCTTTAGACTCTCTCTCGAGTAACTCTAAAGGGTATTTTGCACAACATAAAATAAGACAATCACAAGCAATGAACTTCCTAGGTCATGTTAACTTAATTCTTCTCAACCCATTCGACTAGTTTAGCCACTCATGCATATTAAGAGAGTGAACAGATGTAGAAATAGAACTTCCATTGTATAAATATGAAGATGAAGTACAAAAATACAATGCAAGTATAGAATAAAGAGCTTGGTAGCATTCTCTTGTTGCCAGACGTTTACACTATTTTCTACTCGTGCTCAAAAGATAATCTCGCTCTCGCGAGAGTCGGCCCGCTCTCTGCTTCTACGCCCTAAGGTTCTCTCTTGAGTTGCCCCCACCACTCTTCTCTTGCTTCGCCTTAAAATGAAAAAAAAAACTATGAACAAAGACGTGTGTATGAACTTCGAGCTAAAGAATGGTGAACTGATCAACTGGTTAACCCCTTTTCTGAAGAATGCCCTTGGTATTTATAGAGCATCCATGGTGAAATGTAGCTTCTCTCTCATGGTTGTACAGATGGGACGACTTTAATTCCTGACTGATGCGCCGAATAATTGTCATTGAAAAACTGAATGTACTTGTGATCGTTATCGGCTGTCAACTTAATTCGGATTCAACTGTCATCAGCTTTCTGTCCCATCGCGATTTATTAGCCTTTCACCTAGATACGCCCACCATGTTGCACTGACCAAGTTGTGGCGATTCTTCTCGAACGAATGTTTGCGAACACAGTCATCGCAAAACCTTGCAGTGAAGTTGCGCTCGACCAAAGATTTCCTATGATCGCAATTCTTGCATTGCGTTAATGCATATTCTGCACAAAAATACAAAAATCAACTGTTCTAATGCGATGAACGCATGCGACCGCGATATTATGAAATTGATGCTTAATGGACTCAAATTAACATATTTCATCAATGCAATCCAACATTATTTAAGAACTTAGCACTATGATAATGTGCATTTCTGCCCGTTATCAATTGACCTCTGGGCTTGAAGATTTTCTTCAATGATCGACCTCTGGACTTGATCTTCTTGGATGATTGGCCTTTGGGCTTGACATATTCCTGGATGATCGACCTTTGGACTTCATGATCTTCTTGGAGGATCAATGTTTGTACGAGGCTTCTGAAGAAACATATTTCGTGGAGCTGAAGTTAAGTTGATTTAGATGTTAACGTTGATGCAATGTGATGTAGTTCGACCTCTAGTATTTGATCCTCTAATTCTCTCTTAGTTGAATGCGTATGTTGATATATAGAAGCTGAGTGTGTAGATATTCTTGAGCTTGGAGTCTTAAAAGAATATATGTATCTTCAAAGGACTTTAGTCTTCAAGTGTGATTATCTTTAGGAGTTAAGGCGTCTTTTGATTATTTGGAGAATTCTCTCTAGATCATTTGGAGTGTAGAGTTGCTGACCTCCACAAATGGAGAAAGCTCCTTTAGAGTTCTCTGGCGGGCTTCGTGGGCTTAGACTTAGTTGGTCTATGGGCCTCCCTTGTGCCCAATTAGTTGGATTTGGACCTTATTTGATATTTGGACCAAACTAAATCTACTTTTGAGCTCAATTGGACTTTAGACCAAATTATAATATCAAATTGGACCAAATGAATTTGATTTAATCCAACCGTTAAGATGAAAATACGTGGCATCATCGAAATTTGCAAATTTATGTTTTCAACTTCAATTTGGGACACATGGTGACTTCTAATTAGTCCAAAATTCAATTATTTGGAATTTCGTCATTAATTTAGTAAATAACGTAGTAATTTGTGATTGGTCCAAAATTTCTTTAATAAATGCCCCCTTTTGAGATTTATGCACATATATGGGTAGATGAATCTTGAAAAATATAAAGTTGGAATCGAAATTCTAATTTGGGATAAAATTTGGAATATATCCAAATTTTAATTTGAGATTTTACCCCAGCTTGTTTTGAAAATAGAGATAAGAACCTAAATTTAGATAAATTTGATATAAAAATTGGAAGATGCTCAATTTTGAATTTTACAACAATTTGAGATTTTATTCTTAATTTAATTTGACTTGAAGATAAAAATCTAAATATGGATGATTTAGATTTGGGATAAATTCTTAAATATGTCCAAATTTTAATTTGAGATTTTATCTATAATTTAATCTCAAAATTGAACAATTTGATTTGAATAAAATTTGGAATATGACCAAATTTTAGTTTGAGATTTTATCTACCATTTAATCTCAAATTTGAACAATTTGATTTTAAGTAAAATTTGGAATATGGCCAAATTTTAATTTGAGATTTTATCCACAATTTAAATTTGATTTTGAATAAAATTTTAAATATATCCAAATCTTGCTTGAAGATAAATTTGAGGATGAAATCTAATAAAAATCAAATTAAATAGGACCTTAATTTGATTTTTTTTTTTTTTTTTGAAATTAGGATAAGATTAAATTAGGTAAATAATTTAGATCGAATCTTTATTTAATTTGAATTTCCTAGTTTGTCACAGAATTATTTTTCACTCCTTCTTTCTTCTTTTAATTATGGAGGATTTCTTTTTCATATTTACTAACTTGCCCCCATTGCTCCTTATTTTATTCTTTTTGCATCTATGAACATAATGTGAGGTCGTTTTGGGTTTCTGCAAGCATGATATCAGTCCACAACCTAACGATTTTGTCTTAAGTCCTTAAGGATCTCGGGGTTCTATTGGCTTCAATATTAGTGTGCGACTTGAGGATTTCGTCAGTTTTTGCTTCAGTTTGACTTGAACATTCTTTCGGTTTCAAACTTAGTGCACAACTAGCTTTGCTCTTCGCTCTCTATTGGCTTCGATCTTAGTGCACGACCTAAGGATTCCGTCAGTCTTGGCTTGAGTCTCATACTTGAACATTCCGTCAGTTTCAAATTCAGTGCTCAACCGGCTTTGATCTTTGCCCTCTATTGGTTTCGTTCTTAGTGCACGTCCTGAGGATTCTGTCAGTTGGCTTGAGTTTTTTACTTGAACATTCCGTTGGTTTCAAACTCAGTGCTCTATTGGCTTTGATCTTCGCCCTCTATTGGCTTCGATCTTAGTGCACGACCTGAGGATTCTACCAGTCTTGGCTTGAGTCTTTGTCTTGAACATTCTGTCGATTTCAAACTCAGTGCTTAACCAATTTTGATCTCTGCCCTTTATTGGCTTCGATCTTAATGCGCGTCTTGAGGATTCCATTAGTTTTGGCTTGAGTGTTTGACTTGAACATTTCGTCGGTGTCAAACTCAGTGCTCAACAAGCTTTGATCTCTGCCCTCTATTGGCTTCGATCTTAGTAAACGACCTGAGGATTCCGTCGATCTTGGGTTGAGTCTTTGACTTGAACATTCTGTTGGTTTCAAACTCAGTGCTCAACTGACTTTGATCTCCACCCTATATTGGCTTCGAGCTTAGTGCGCAACTTGAGGATTCTGTTGGTTTTGGCTTGAGTCTTTGACTTTAACATTCCGTCAGTTTTAAACTCAGTGCTCAACAAGCTTTGCTCTTCGCCCTCTATTGGCTTCGATCTTAGTGCCTGATATGAGAATTCTGTCGAATTTTGCTTCAGTCCTTGACTTGAGCGCTCCGTAGGTTTCAAGCTCAATGCTCTACCAGCTTTGATCTTAGCGTTTCGTTGACTTTGATCTTGCAGATGTGATGAAACAAGGAAAACTAGACCTAATCGTGCATATAAGGTAAAGCTTGGCAAAGCAAACACGGTGTCTGGTAGATTGGACTTGATCGTGCAAAAGAAGTGAAACAAGACAAATTAGACATGATTATGCAGTTGAAGTAGAGTTAGGCAGACAAGACTCTATCTCATAGATGAGGTAGAGCTAGGAGGACCAGACTTGATTTTGTGTATGACGCGGAGCTAGGAGGACCGGACATTATCTTGCATATGAGGCAAAAGTAGAAGAACCAAAATTGACTCGCATATGAGGTAAAGCCAGGTGGACCGGACTTGATCCTGCATATGAGGCAGAACCAAAAAGACTAGATGCGGTCTCGCATATGAGGTGGAGCCAAGCGGACCAAAGTTGATCTCACATATGAGGCGAAGCTAGAAAAACTGGACTTAATCTCGCATATGAGGCGGAGCTAGGTGGATCGAAGTTGATCTCGCGTATAAGGCAAAGCTAGGTGACCGAAATTGATCTCGCATATGAGGTGGAGCTAAGCGTACCGAACTTGATCTCGTGTATGGGGCAGAACCATGTAGAATGGACTTGATGAAGTAAATATCTGTCTTTTAACCAGCTACATCGGACTTGATTTTCCACCCTCCACATCGGACCTGACTTTTTTTCTTTCGCATTAAGCTTGATTTCACGACTTAAGTATGATGATGGCATCACAGAGCCTCCAAACTTGAGCATGAAGATGGAGTATCTACAAATCCTCCAAACTTAAGCTTGATAAAGGACTAGTGAATCTTCTGCACTTGAATTTGAATAAGAATCGATGAATCTTTCACACTTGATTTTGAAGATGCATCGTCGAAGCCTCCGATCTCGAGCAAGGGAAGTGAGTTGAGCCACACAAACATTGAGGTTAGAATGCCACTTCATATGAGCGAAGCCCGAATATTGATGACAAAACGATGCATACAGAAATCCTTCGAATTTGAATTTTAAGAAGCATCGACAAAACCTCTATACTTGATTTTGAAGAACATTTATAGTTGAAGACGAAGAGTCGAACATTGGACAAATAGGTTCTGAAACTTGGAATAAGCAATGCTCAACACTACTTCTTTATTTAAGCAAGCAGAAAAATGATTGAATTTTCTAGCGAAGACCTTATTGTACGCATCCAACCTATGTAGTATCTTGCACACTATATGTGTCTTCAATTTGTTATATCACATCTTTAGTAGGAATGAACATCTTCAATTTGTTGTGTTCCCCCCAGTAGGGATAAACCTCTTTAATTTATTGTACTGTCTCCAGTAGAGATGAACATCTTTAGTTTAGAGTTGAATTCCTTAGTGAGAATGGACAACATCAATTTTGTCACACATAGAGTGATTATGTCACTCCTATTTTTTTGTGTGAAAGTGTTTGATAGACAAAACTGAAATTTATTTAAGTTGCCTACGTATTCTTGAAGAAAGGGATCAAGTCATAACGTAGTTCAAATGTTTTTTTTTTTTTGTTGGACTAAACTTGACATTTTATTCAAGCTGCCTATGTACCCTTTATAATGAACAGGGATCAAGTTATAACATAGTTCAAAAGTTTTTTTTTTTTTTTTGAGTCATTCACATTTAAAACTCATGGGGGCTAGGAGTACCATGCAATTTAGGTTATTGTGATATGGAGCTTCTACAATTAAACTTCAGAAGCTCTTATTTTATCATGGCTTCAATCATCCTCTTCATTTGTATGATTCGTCAATATGATCAACTTTGGCTTCACCATCAAGGAACCTTTTGTATTTATATCAATAGACAACTTCCTCTTCCTACATGAAAAGACATGACTATGAATCTTCTTGTCACTATTTTTTTCATGAAATGGTCTTACCTTCAAGGTTTACATCTTTTTTTTATGTCGAACGCTTGTCATCTTAAGACGATCAAAAGTAGATATTGAAGGTCGATCTTTCTTTGATGTGAAGATACTTAGCCTCTTGAAAGTTGTAGTTCGAGTTGCAATAAACGTTGGACATTAGCTTTCTTCTTTTATCTTGACCATACTCAATCTTTGGAAGACTAAAGATCGAGTAGTTGAAAGCTTGATACGATCAAAGATAGAAATTCTTTGCTAAATTTCTTTTAAATCATCGACTTCTTCAGTAGTTATATGATTGTTGTCGACTTCTGCTATGCTGACATCATGACATGCAATAACTTATGGTACTTAATCTGGATGATTATCAAGGAAGCTTCTTGGGAGAAATTCTGCCAACCGGTCGTCAAAGTTTAGGGAAGTCTTTTTCTTCTTCTTTAGCACACTTAGGCTTCCATGCCATCTTTTTGCCTTTCTTTTTATGAATCTTATTCCTTCTTCTACAGCTTTGATAGTAGCGCGACTTTTTTGGGTGGAATTTGGTTGTCTTCTCTTTCAACGAGTCACGAGGATCCACCCTTTGTCGTTATCTTCAACAGGTTTATCTCTCTTCTGGGAGTCTGTTGTTTGAATCACTTGTTGGAACCAATTTGGATCATGTTTTCTCTTAGATTATAAGACGCATACGGTGTTGTAACACTTGAAGTCGTCACTATTGTGGCGTGATTTGTTTGAGCTACTTCATCCAAATCTAGTTCAATCTTCTTTTCACGAGTGAACTTCAAAATTAGCTCCTTCAACACAAAGTACTCTTCCACTGGGTGGCTAATGACTCGATGATACTGGCAGTAGTTAGGATCATCTACTTTTCTTGCTTGTTCCAGTCGCTTGTTAATAGCTTGTAAAAATTCAAGTTATTGTAGCCTTTTACTTAGAATAATGAGGGTTGTTGAGTAGAACATGCGTTGATATTACTAAGAATTCAAGTGAAATAATGAACTTGTGTTGATTTAGACTAAAAATTCCCGCTAATCCCATATCATGCGTTATCTTACATCAAAATGTCTATTTTTGTAGTTATTATAGGAGTCCATCGCATGCGATGATCTCACTGAAGAAAAGTTAGTCTCATGCACTGCCGCAACTACACAATGATAACCGTAATAGAAGTGTGATTGCAAAGAGTTGGTGGAATGCATTAATCATTTAGAAGAAACAAATATGAATGCATGATATCTGAGCTACTCAGCAAACCTTCTGAAAAGTAGTCAAACCATGATGCAGCGCTGGCATTCTCACCTACCGTGTCAGTAATGTCGGTGATTCAGAATCAAAGTTGTCAGCATTTGGCTCTATAAATAGAGCCTTGGAGCCCAAGTTCAAGCATCCGGGACTTCTACCTTGAGCAGATTCTTGTGATCACAAACAAGAGTACGAGCAAGAATTTCTTTGAGAGTTCTTCATTTCCACAACTTCCTCCGATTAATGACTGGAGCTTCACCGGAGATAGAGCTAGAGAGGGGCTACTCCATAGCTCATCCATTGCACCACCGGCAGCCTTGACACACATCTGATGGAAGCAAGATATTACCTACATCTAGCCTTCCAACTTTCTCTTCTCACCTCTATATTGTATTACATTTTGGTTTAAGACATTAATATACTTTTTAATCAATGCATCTCTTTAGTTCCTTCATTATCATTTCCATTAACCTCTTCTATTTTATCATTTTTTCTTCCACCGCCATGAGCTAAGTGCAGATAGCAAGAGTTATCAGATACTCAATCATGCATCATAGAGATATCACATATGTACCTAACCACTGAGAGGTGTGCGATGTGCAAGTGTGGCGAGCTGGGATTACCCTTGCAATAAAACTTAAGGATTTGGCAATGTCTACTCCCCAACCCTGTTTCTCCATGCATCTTATTACGCGTTAACAGTTGCCGCATCACTATCGATTCTCATAGTTAAAACTTCAATTGTTCAGTCTGTTTAGCTAGAAGTAGGAGTAACGCATGTTAATCAGCTTCTTTCTTTGTATTTTTATTCCCCATCTCAAACACATCACTTACATTCCTTTTTTAGTTGCAAGTTCCCATGTTCAACCTCGGATCATCTAAAAAAACTTGCGATCTTGTTATACTTGGCGAGAGAGCAAGAAAACTTGTGACAAGAATGCATGATCATCGCATACACACTTAACGCATACTCTTCAGACCAGTGATCATCACATACACATTTAATCCATACTCTTCAAACCATTGATCAACGCATGACCACTAATGCATATCAACAAACTAATTTAATCCCCAACAAGTTTTTGGCGCCGCTACCAGGGACTTAAGATCTAATAGTTTGTTTAGTTATGTGTTTTAGCAGGCCCCCTTTTTATCTTAGGCGTATTGTAGCTTGTGCGACTAAGTTGCAAACAGTATTTAAGTAAAGGTGTTGCGCTTGAATTCAATATTTACCCTGAGATCGAAAGGCTATGTGTCGTATGAGCTGGAAGTAGTCTTAGGAGCATGATAACTGTCATGTGGTCGATGATTGCTGGAAGCTCTAGTGGTCGAGACAACGAGTCCTTTGACCTAAGCAGGCAAGTTTGATCCTCTATATTGAGGAGTCCTTGTGGTGGCTTCACTCTAAATTCCTTTAGGGACATCTTATACTCTATCTTTTCTTTGCTTTCCTAGTTAACTTCTTTAGTTGATTTATTTGATTCCTGTTGTTTTGGATTTTTGGCTGATTTTCATGGATGTGGTGTGTTGCAATTCTCCTTTTGGTTGCTTTTCTTGGATGTAGTGTGTTGAGATTACTTCTTTTCAAAAGAAGAATTATCTCCTTTATCCAACACATGAATTCTAAGAATTATCTCCTTTTGGTTGATTTATGACTTCTTTCGCATGAATTCTAAGTATTGATGTGATCACCATTCTGCCCGCATCTATTCTTTTCTTGTTATCTTTCATGCGTTGTCCTTTTGAAATTCCTTTTTGCCTATCTGCCTTCTTTTGCGTTGATAAATTAGCATCCATGATGATACCTATGAAAATTCGCTAAATCCACTCACTAAAAGTCGCATGGCTCACTTCCTTTTAGTAGCTTCTTCAATAGTTTGACATTCTAATTTTTATTGCATGCAAACCTCTGCTCAAACTTTTTTTACCGCATCTCTGATCACTCGTAGGAAATAACCAACTGCCCAAGAGGGTAAGTAGTTGTGGAACTCACTAAGCAAAGTAAGAAGTATTCCTAGAGATAGGAACAATCTTATACTCAACGCAATATTAATCATGCGTTATAGAGATATGACATGTGTAGCTGACCACTGAGGGGTGTGCGATGCGCATGTGTGGCGAGCTGGACTTGCCCTTGTGACCGAACTTAAGGGCTTGGTGATGTCTTCTCCTTAACCGTACTTCTCCATGCATCTTATTATGCGTTAACAGTTGTCACATCTCTACTGATTCTCATAGTTAAACTTCAATTGTTCATTCTATTTAGCTAGGAGTAGGAGTAACCCATGTTAATTAACTTCTTTCTTTGTATTTTATTCCCCGCCTCAAACACATCACTTACATTCATCTTTTAGTTGCAAGTCCCCGTGTTCGACGTCGGATCATCTTGAGAAACTTGCAATCTTGTTATACTTGGTAAGAGAGCAAGAAAACTTTTGACAGAAGCACATCATCATTGTATACACACTTAACCATACTCTTCAAGCCAACACATGATTATCGTATACACACTTAATGCATACTCTTCAGACCATTGCATGATCAATACATGACCATTAACACATATCAAAGACCTAATTTAATCCCCAGCACTTGTATTCTGGTAGCTAAATAAGTTTCTTCTCTAGTAGTTGCTCCAACATGTCCACAACATCAGAATCAGGGAATGGATATACATTCTTCTCTCTTTCTTTAAGAGTTAGGCGACATTTCTCATCCTTATTGTATATTCTTTCAAATTTTGTTTGTTTTCCTTTGGAGGAATATTTCATTGGGGTTGCATGAATGGTCATAGTTTCATTAGTGGCACTATCCACGATCTTTTTAGTGCCCTTGGTTTTATTCTTGTGCTTTCTTCCTTCATGGACTAGAAAATTTTTAGGTCCCTTATTAGGGATGTTCAACTCCATGCCATGAGTGCGTGTTGGCAACTTCTCAAACGTATGAGGATTTATGCCTAGTAGGATGTAGAGAAGTTCCCAGTGCATACTTTGGGTGCACATCTCCACTGTGAACAACTCAATAAGCCTATCATTGCAATCCAGACTTAGGGCTCTCCATCGATTGATGTAGTCAATGACTAGCTCTCCCTTTTGTTGCTTGGTGCTTGTCAGCTCCATGTTGCTGACGATACGCCCAATGCTATAAAAGTGGTAGAGGAATTCTCTATCTAAATGTTCCCAACTGTCAAACACTTCCAGCTCTAGAATAGTAACCAATCGAAAGCATTTCCTTTCAAGGTACGAACGAATTGCTTGACTAGCAAGTCTCCTCAGGATCCTGCATTTTCATAGGTTTCGATGAAGTGAACAATACGTTGTTTCTGTTGGAATATATCAGCAAGTAGTAGAAGCAACAAGGATCAATAAGCACTTTAATTCATTAATTTTGGCAGTAACTAAAGCATGTTCATACTAAAACAAGAGGGTTTCAAGCCATACCTTTGTAGAATTTCTTGAAATCTTGATTCTCAGCTGCAAAATTCTCCAAATATTGTTGTAGAGCACCACAAGATCTTCCCCACTATTCTCTTGGAGCTTTAGATTGAGTTGTGGGACTCAAAATAATCCCGAATGAAGGGAACTATGAGAAGAACTCACTACTACAACCTATTTGAAGAACAACTTCTTCAACCGAATTTTTCAACAAAATTCTATAGATGCATGCCTCAATTCCACTCCAATCTTCTCAATATATTACAGGACCTTCATGCAAAGAAGATGGTTGCATGAGATGCAGCTCATGCTTGGAGTTATTGAAGCCAAATGAAATGGGTTTTGTGTGAGCTAGTTGAAGGTGTAATTGGAAAAAACAAAATTTCATTTTTGTGTTTTTCAAACTTTTTCAATTTTTACCAAAATGATTTCAAAAATCAATTTGATTTCTAAAATTGAAAATATTATTAATTTTGCAAAATTAATTTTGCAAAATTAATTTCTTTAATAAAATTAATAAATAATTATTTAAATAATTTAATTAATTCTAATTAATTTAATATCAAATATTAAATTAATTTTACATAAATCCACCTTTATATATTTAAATCATCGCTAAAAGTGGGTAGGAATGAATTCCTTCTTTCATCCTATATCCCCAACTATCTACCCGGTCTTACCCCTGAAATGGAGATTTATTGAGCCGATGTTGTTGAGCCAACTCTCACCTATGCAAATCTAAGGATAATCCTGAGTAAACAGAAGTTCATAGTTAGCTCAAGATTAAGGTCATGTTACCTAGGTCATCACTTTGAAATAGTCAGTTTTAAATAGTAAACAACATTATAAAATAAGAGTGACTGATTTCGTGGTCCGATCTTATACAAACCGATTTGTACAGGACACCCCCAATCCACATGTTATAACATGTACGAATTAGGATCCCTTTGTTTGTAGCACTTTACAACTCTTGGTAATAATTACAGAGTAGGCCGCATCCAATAGTGCTACCAGAATAAGGCACCCAACCTTATTCATATACTATAGATCATTTTGACTATTTACTCGAACCCAATCCACTTTTATGTCTCCACATAATGTTCAAATACTCATATAATAGTCATGGGTCTTTTAGGTTTATAGGACTTCTAATAAGTTATACATATATTCAATAAAAATTATTGAATTTTTAAAATAACTTTCATTGTTTACAAACCACGAGTTTTAGGACATAAAACCCAACAGTTTTGAATTGCCCTTTCCATTAAACTATTGGAACTTTAGAGGTTAGTACCCAGCAGGCATTCTCAAGTTGTCGATTCTCTTAGTGTATGACTTGGAGTACATAAAAGAAATCTGAGACGGGCCTCCATATTGAACTTCGATGGAGTTGGTGATCATATCCTGCAGTTGCTAGATTAACAAGGAGGCAACAGAAGTTGATTGTTTTGATTGGTTTTCCTGCAACACGGTCTTCCTTTTGTTATTGGCTTTAATAGTAGGAGTTTGACTCGACTCAACAGCTTCACAAGGCTGCATCTATTCTCTTAAGGTAACGATTTCATGATCTCGCTCCTCTATAGTTTTCATTAGGAAATTTATCTTCCTCTCCATCTTTGTCATGACCGACTCAGCCGTTACATCAACCATCATACACTATATTAAAGTGTGATTCTTTCTCTGATCAATCAGAAGTAGAAGTAGAGTTGTCAAACAAGGGATTTTTTGTAATGGTGATCCCACCTTTAGAAAATTCCATCAACTGTTCCCAAATTTTCTCCATAGTGACAGAGCCTTATTCTTGATCATACAGAATCTTCTTTAAGTGACTAAGGATGACAGGTCCCATGTAGAAGTTGCTTGTAGCAGTAGCTTTGGATGTAACTTTATTTGGTGTCATTTGTTGATTTGTTTGCTTAGATAATAAGAGATAGATGAGAGGTAGAGATGTCCCACTAGACATGCCAATTAGTTCACACGAGGTTTCTGGGGAAACATGTTTCATGGAATGTGAACTTTTGTATTTGTATTGATTTTAGTATAGCAAGCACAATCTTTAATATATAATTCTTGGATGCGTTTAAAATAAACTTTAATCTTTAAGTTCATTTATCTTCTTAGATGACTGACCTTTGGGTTTGTTGATCTTCTTGGATGATTGGCCTTTAGGCTTGATAATTTTCTTCGATGATCAGCCTTCAAGCTTGATGATCTTCTTGGATGGTCGCCCTTTGAGCTTGATGATTTTCTTGGATGATTGGCCTTTGGGTTTGTTGGTATTCTTGGATGATCGGCCTTTGGGCCTGATGATCTTCTTGGATGATCGACCTTTGGGCTTGATGATCTTCTTAGAGGATCAATATACGCACGAGGCTTTCGAAGAAACGTATTTCGTGGAGTTAAACTTAAGTTGATGTAGATGTTAACGTTGATGCAATGTGATGTGGTTCGATATCTAGTACTTGATCCTCTGATTCTTTCTCGGTTGAATGTGTATGTTGATGTATAGAAGCGAAGTGGGTGGATGTTCTTAAGCATGGAGTCTTGGAAGAATTCTTGTCTCTCTCGGTTCAAGTGTGGCCAGCTTCAGAAGTTAGGACGTCTTCTGATTGTTGGGAGAATTCTCTCAAGGTCCTCAGAGTGTAGAGTTGCCGACCCCCACAAATGGAGAAAGCTCCTCTATTCATGGAGTTCCCTGGCGGGCTTCGTGGGCTTAGGCTTAGTTGGTCCATGGGCTTCCCTTTGGGCCCAATTAGTTGAATTTGGGCCTAATTTGATATTTGGATCAAATTAATTCTATTTTTGGGCTCAATGGGACTTTAGCCCAAATTATAATATCAAATTGAACCAAATTAATTCTATTCGATCCAACGGTTAAGACGAAAACATGTGGCATCATTGGAATTGGCAAATTTATGTTTTCAACTTCAATTCGGGGCACATGGCTACTTCTAATTAGTCCTAAATTTAATTATTTGGAATTTCGTCATTAATTTAGTAAATGATGTGACAATTTGTGATTGGTCCAAAATTTCTCCTTCAACAGTGTTCTTTACATTTTCTTATATATTTTCCTTCTAGATATTGTTTTTGTAATTTTTTTCCTTTTTTTAATAGTCATGTGTATATTTCTTTTAAATATATATACACATTTTATTATGAGAATTACAAAAATGACAAATCAAGTAGGCTCATAGCCCATATATTTATTGTTTACAAAAATGAAAAAAAAAAAAACGAAGTCCAACCCATATTTAAAGAAGTAAAATGTCGCAAATGCCCTCAAACTGATATGCACTTGATACGTTTGATGCACTACTAATATACATTTGATACACTCGGTATACTTGATTGATATGACTTGACTGATATATTTGATATACTTGATAATGATGCACTAGACTGATATTACTGATAAATTTGTCAATCATCCACTCGTTTATACTGTTAACAATCTTGATAATGATATACTTGATTAATATATTGCTAATAAACTTGACAATGATGTACTCTTTTATATTGTTGATACAATTGATTGATATATTGTTGATACACTTACTGATATATTGTTGATAAATTTAATAATGATGCACTCATTTATATTATTGATACACCTAACTGATATAATATTGATAAACCGATAGTGATGCACTTGTTTATATTGATGAAACACTTGACTAATATACTGTTGATATACTTGATAATGATATTTTGATTTAATTTTTTTAAAAAAATCCCAAAACTTCTTTGCATGCAACAAACCCCTCCCCTCCAACATCTCTCTTTATCATCCACACCATTTGCCACCGGTCACTCCTTTGTCACTACGTCTTCGTCGACCATCGTAGCCTCGCCGCAATGTTCGGTTGCTGGTCTTCCACCGCTTCTCTCTCCATTTTTTTCTCTCTCTATCTTTCTTATCTCCCTTTGACATCCGTACAATCCGTCAACCACTCCTCTGCCGCTTACCTCCGTCGACCGTTGTAGTCTCGCCACATGTCCAGTCGCCAGTCGCCGATATCCCTCTCTCGCTACTCTCTCCATTTTCACTCTCTCTATTTTTCTCTCTTTATCTTTCTCTCTCTCTTTATGAATTGATTCTTCAAGGAAAATATGGAATAGAAAATAAACAAAAATCCAGATTGAAGTTTTTGCATATTTGTAAAATATCATATATGGGTGACACACCTACAAAATAGCATATCAAATTGTCAACCATTGCACATACATTTTCTAATTTGTTTATTCTATTTTTTTTCATTTTAATTCTTTGATTATTTTTGTAGATATTCTATCCTTATTTGTTTTTTGTTTTCTTCCTTTTTTCTTTCTTTTTTTTTTTTTTTTTTTTTGGGTACTATTCCACATGGTGTATGCACATAAAGTTAGGGCAATAGAGTTAATATCTTTCGATCTTGAAAGAGAGCGTACTTGTAGAAGAAATTAAAGGGTGGTTCAAAGAGCTAGACAGGACCAACAAATGGTTAAGAATCAATTGGAAGAGCCAAAGGTAATAAAAAATTATTTCAAGCCTGTGTTTTCTACTGAACAGATTGGGATAATGTATAAACCCATTTCTCTACAAATAACTTTCAGCTGAAGCCTGGATTGATCCAAATGGTTTGAGATAGTGCCTTTGAGAATCCTTCAGAAGATCTGAACTCATACCTAAAGGATTTCCTACTTCACTTCACTTCACTTGATTTCAATGATTTTTATGTAACAATTTGCTCCATTTTCGATTCAAACACTTTAGTTTGCTCTTATTGCTTGGTTCCTACCAAATATACAAAAATAAGCATAAAAATAACAGTTCAAGTCTCATAACTTGTTATATGTTTAGAATGATTTTTACTTAATATTATAAGATTTGATCATGTAATTTGCTAGTGAATTTCAGGATGTGAGAAAAAAACGAGTTAGATTTGGAGTTCAATAGAGCGAAAAAAACAAATTTTGGGCACATAAAGACAAGAAAGGGTTAAATCTCCACCGTGCTATGTGTAGCGCCCTAAATTGAGAGGGGTTTAGGGTGGCACCGCGATGCTGCAATAGAGGACCAAACGCGCACGCTGCACAGCATAGCAATGCCATGACGCTGTGGCACAAACTTAGCAGATGAGTTTTTTCACCGCGGCGCCAATTCACATATGACAGTTTTGTCCTATGTAGTCTAGGATTTTTAGCCGGTCACTATATTGAGTTTTGGAGTTTTTAGGCCAAGAGAGAGTTCTCAGTGGATTTCAAAGAATCCTTGGTACCAGAGTCGATTGGAGGGCATTGATTGTCTTGGAGACGGGACCAAAATGTCGGATAATGTCTTTCTTTCCCTCTTGTGTCTTTGATTCTTTTTTACACTTCTGCACTCTAGCTATGGTTCTGTATGTGGAAGCCATACTAGGTATAAACTTATTAATTATAGGGTATATTAATGAACTAGTTTATGGGTTTTTGAGTTAATGTTTAGATTTTCTTTGGATATATTTTGAACTTGATTGTTGTTCAATGTATCGTACTTCTTTTACATTAATCGATCTTCAGTGCATGCTAAGTTAAATGTTCAATTTGAAAAGATTGTATGTTTAACATTGGATCATTGTTAAGCTTTCACGTGAATAGTTAGGTTGACAATAAAAGTTGTTGATGAGGACGTCTCTTTGTTCAAAATCAACTTACTTGATTACTTTACTTGCTTTCTTAGGATTAGTTTACTTTATTTTCATCATATCAGTTCTCTAAATAAATTGGAACAGTCTCTAAATAGCTAAGAGTATATCCAAACCGATTTCTTGAGGACGATACTCGACCATGGTTGTTTTAATCTATAGTATAGTTTGATGCGTGCTCTTGCAGTTTATCACCTAAATAGCTCACTATGTGTGCTATCATGAATGAATTTAAACTCTTTATTATAATTTTGTTTTAAAACTGGTAATGCTTAACTTTCACATGTGTGTATAAAAAGTTTTAAAATATAAAGGACTAATGTAAATTAGAGAAAAATGCAAGAATCAAACAAAATGGTAGTAGTTTTTCATTTGCTTATCTTTCTCTATTTTCCTTTACTTAATTAGAGAGAATTACACTAACTTTTCTTCTACTTTGGTGGAATTTTCAATTTTTTTTTTTTTTTTTTTACTCAAGTGATTTCAAGCGGATTTTAAATGGAGTGATCATGTAAAAGTATCTAAAAATCATTAATAATGAGTCTAAATTGATCCATTTATGAAAGCTTAGATTTCAAATTTATGAAATTATTAGTTTGAGGTTTTAATTTATACAACAACTCCATGATTAAGGTATAAATTGATAGTTCTGTAATTTTTTTTAAGTATTCACATTACATATTATAAAAATCTCACCTATGCGGAGACTTGGAGGGTATTAGAAAATTCATATTGGATGGATTTAGATGGATTTTAAGCAAGGTTTTAAAATAAAAATTTCGATGAAAATATCAAGACATTAATTTTACGAAAATTTCCATGAAAATATTGATAAAGTAACAATTTCAATAGATATTTCTAGAAAAATTATAAAGATAAAAAAATTAAAAAATATTAAATTAGTAAATAAACATTTTATGAATTTTTTTTGGAACATTTTATATTTTTAAACAAGTTAACATGTCTATTGTTTATATTATATTTACATTCATGACATTTTGTTGCTTATTTCTTTTATGTTTCATGGATTTTTTACGATATAATTGAAATATCAATTCACCACTCATGTACATGTTGAATCCATAAAAATATAAAAATATCGACATGTCGATGAAAATTTAATAATATGATTTTAAATTTCATAGATAATATCTTAAATTTTTAAAAGAGAAAAACATGAAAAAACGATGATATTTAATGTCTTCCAAATCTGTAGCAAAATTCATGAAACAAACAAGCTCTCATTATAGACTTTTAGATACATAACCAATTTTTGGCTGCAACCAATTTTTGGCTGCTATTATAGAGTTGGGAATAGAATCAATTTCATTTTACTTTAATGAAATTTGTACGATCTAAAAAATTGTAGGTAATCTTTTAGAAAAGAATAATTGAAGCATCATATGGTACAAACGTTATGATAACCACCATTTTTATTCAATTATTCAGAGGTTTGATATATAAATAAATAAGAATAATTAATTATATCAATTTCACTAAGCGATAGACTTCTATTACTCGAAATCTATTGCAGTCGATCGTGGTCTATTATAAATAGATAGTAATATTTTACTATATTTATAAATAAATTTGATTATTTTTTTTATTTAAAAACAATCCAATAAATAATGTAATTCACATAATTCATTACAACCTAAATATTACATGGCTATATTAAGTGCGTTATAGTATAAACCAAATTGTTCGATAAGGACAAATTTAAAATTAATTATTTTATGTATTTTACTACCCCATCATATCTCATCCCTCAAATCCTGTCCAATACGATGAAACCAAAGACAGCGCAGAAGAAAAAAATTGTCTCAATCACTTTTATTTGGTTAAAAGTTTTTCCTAACGAACAAAGTTGAGTCTATTTTGTGTCCTTCCTTTTGAAAAATTCTAATAAATCTCTAATACTTTCAAATTACGCGCACATATTTGAAGATTTATATAAATGGATGATTTAGTCATCAACCTTTTAATTAAGACAATAATTGATATTTTAGCTATTGTTTTTTGTATTTTATAATTTTAATATGTCTCTTCTATAAACTATATTATTTCAATGTTTATGTATGAGATGTTGGACTATATCATTTTAGTATTATATGATGCTATGGCATGAACACATTGAGGACTATTTGTTGATGCATTTTCATTACTCTCCCCTTTATTCACCCGTTGCTCTCTCTCTTCTCATCTTCTCTCTTCTTCCAACGTTCAGTTCGTCTTCCTTCATCTCGTTTCTTCTTTCTCCCTCTGGCTCGTACGAATTATAGATCTACTACTGTATCTTTTTACTTTGTTTGGTTGTTATAATTTTCATAACTAGTCATCTTTGTTATAATCTAATGTTTATTATTGATAGGGACAAGGACCCTCCAACTATCTCCACAATGATATGGTATGATATTGTCTACTTTGAATATAATACCACATGGTTTATAAACCCTCATAGCTTTGCTTTTGGTTTTACCCCAAAAGGCCCCATACTAATGGAGATAGTTGTTCTCCCTTATAAACCAATGATCATCCTCTTGTATAATCAATGTGAGACTTTAGTCGTATTCCCAACAGTTGCTTGACTTGGTGAAGATTTGTGATGTACTGTGGTTTTGTATTTTTACACGTGTATATTGACATTGCTGGGGACATTTTTCTTCGGTGAAAATTTGTAATGTACTATTATAATGTTATTTTCTCCTACTTCCAATATGAGGCATCCTTCATTTGCTGTGGTTGTGCCAAGTGTCACAATCGCTCTTTCGGAAGCTTTTCTAAGCGATTGTGCGGCACTTGTTCCAGCTCACGAACAAGTCAGCCAACCCGAATACGGACTGCCGATGGCACACCGAGTGCCTCTCGCAACCTCCACCCCCGTTTTAGGGAAAACGGTTTTAGAAAACGGGTTTGGAGAAAAGGTTTTCGTAAGAAGTTTTTGTGAGTGTGAATAAAGAAAGAAAGATTGTAGTAGACTAGAAAGCAATAAGCAACAGCAGCAAAACTCCCTTCAAAATGGGGGAAACAGAAAACAGCCGTTCCAGTCTCCCAGACCTGGGGAGGAGACAAGAACACAGGGGGGGACCGTAAATCATCCCAACGCAGATAGGAAACAACTGGCGGGGGCTCGCCACAACAGCATAACAATTACAATCGCCCCTGTCTTGTTTCATATGTAGAGGGCCACACAGGGCGGCGGAATGTCCAAATCGAAACGCGTTCATGCTTTTTCAAGCCAACGTTAGCCTACCTCCGAAGACAGAGGCTGACCGTGAGGAGACGGTAACGCCAGCTGTAGAAATTGAGATACCCAGGAATGGGGGCATTGAATCTATCTGCGCTCCAGAAGAAATGGGAAAGGCGACGGAGCCCATTAGAGATAATGGCTCAATGTATGTGGACCTTGGGTCAACCAAAGATCGGCCAAAAACACTATGGTTGACTCTGAGGCTACCCATAACTTCATGGCTGATAACGGAAGCTCGCCGCCTGAACTTGATTGGGAAAGAGATGCAGGGAAAGATGAAAGCTGTGAATTCGCAGCCACTAAACTCGGATTTGAGGATAGCGAAGACGAACTCCGGTGAAAGTAGAGATCGCGAAGGGCTCTCGTCGACTCTGGAGTCAGAAGGATGATTTCGGAAGTGGTACTTGGTGATGGGAGAGATTCCTAACTTGTAACATAAAGTCATACCAGTCCCCTTGCCCATAATGCTTAGTCATCCATACCTAGAGAATCTAACCCACCGTAGATTCAAAGCCAGTATCAAGCAGGCCAAACTGGTGAGAATATTCTCAGCCCTCCATTGAAAAGGAGCCGCCTCGCGCCACAATAACGATACATTTATCCCATGTGAACCTCAAACGATTATAGTGACCATTACCCGAGTAGAATCAGTTTGAGTTCCACGGAAGAGAGATGCCCCCAAGACTCACTATTTGTTCTTGGAAGAGTAATCGGGACCTGTTGATTAGGGCCGAGAAAAGCTTGCCCAAGTCCTTTACCCGCCGACTCCGAAGGGGGATTGACCAATGAGGGAATATAGTATGTCCTCAGGGGCAAAGCCGTCCTGCCAAGGAAAGGCAATCGATGCAGGCCCGCCGAAATTGGCTTGGGCCTTCGAAAACAGCTCAGACGAGTTGTTAGATGCAGGATTTATCAGCCGGCGAAGGCCCCTTACGGAAGCCCCAGTACTGTCCAGAAGAAAAGAAGGATGGGGAGCCTCCGGTTTGTGCATCGACCTATCGGGCCCTTGAATACAGCTCACAGTTCGCAACAAATATCCCATTCCTGATCATTACTGACTTATTTGATTAGCTTCCACGGTGCTAAGTATTTCTCGAAGCTGACCTACGATCGGGATATTATAGGTCCGGAATTGCTGAAGGAGACGAACCCTAAAGCGACCTGGTCCGAGATATGGAGCCTTCGAATTCCTCGTGATGCCCTTGGCCTAACCAATGCATCAGCAACTTTCTGTACCTTTAATGCAACCAAGTGTTCACGAATATCTCGACAAATTCGTCGTGTGTATCTTGATGACATTGTGTCTATTAGTGCCTCGCTGAAGGACCATCGACATCACCTCCAACTAGTCTTCGAAAAGCTGAGGAGAAAATCAGTTGTATGTAAAGAGAGAGAAGTGCTCCTTTGCCCAAGAGCGCATAAATTTCCTCGGCCACGTAATTGAGTGTGGTCAGATTGGTATGGAAGAAGGCAAGGTGGCCGCGATTAGAGATGGAGGGTACCGTCATCCGTGACCGAACTACGATCCTTTTCTCGGACTAGCCAACTACTATAGGCGGTTCGTAGAAGGATTCTGGAAAGAATAGGGCCATTAACCGAACTGTTGAAGAAAGGATAGCCAATGGAGCTGGACTCCTGAATGTCAAGCCGCCTTTGAGTGCTTGAGAAAGTGATGATTGAGGGGCCGGTCCTCGGAATTACGACGTGACCAAGCCATTTTGAAGTAAGGACTGATGCTTTCTGACTTCGCGTTGGGCAGGTGTTCTCCTCAAACGGACACCCCATGCTATGAGAGTAGGAACTAAATGATTGCCGAACGGAGGTTATGCTGCCTCCGAGAAAGAAGATGTTAGTAGTAGTTCACTGCTTGAGCCTGGAGACAGTATCTCTTGGGGGCCTAAGTTCTGGCAAAGACCGACAACAACTCCATTTTGTTCACTTCTTCAACCAGCCGAAGTTTGTCGCGAAACAGGCACCAGGTGGCAGGAGTGTACGGTAGTGAGTTCGACTTCCATTCGAACATAGACCGGGGAAAAGTAACCAAAGCGGCCGATGCTCTTAAGCCCGAAAGAGCGAACATGGCGGCCTGTGCATGTTCGCG
>NC_052360.1:68477250-68561273 GCF_009727055.1 Benincasa hispida | reverse complement strand
TTCCTCACATCTTGTGAGTCAGTGCTAAGGTCGTATAGCCGTTCAGCTGCCGCATAGGCAGAGGGGAGATCCTGTACTCTCTGTTCATATAGTTTTGATTTCGCCCACGGTTTCAGCCCTTCAACAAAGCAAAAGACCTTGTCTTTTTCGACATATCTCGTATGTCCAACATGAGTCCTGCAAACTGTTTTACATAGTCCCTGATGTTACCTGTTTGCTTTAGCTCTCGGAGTTTTCGTCGAGCCAAGATCTCGACATTTTCAGGGAAGAACTGCGAGCGAAGTTCTTGTTTCAATCTATCCCAAGTATCAATAGTGCAGCGTTCTTCCTGTATGTCTGTAAATTGTGATCTCCACCACAGTTTCGCATCTTCAACTAGATGCATCGTTTATAGTGTGACTTTCGACTCTTCAGTCACTGTGTTCGTCGCCTTGAAGTATTGCTCAAGGTCGAAGATAAAATTTTCCAGGGCTTTCGCTTCTCGCACCCCACAGAAGGGTTTCGGTTCTGGGATTTTTATTCTGCTTACTGCCATTGCTCCCCTAGATGGGGCTTGGTTCCCTACCGCTCGGATGGTGAGATTCACCCTGGCACTCACATCCGCTATCTCGACTCTGACGACGTCAAGGGCCGACCGAAAGTCTTCAGACAAATCGGTTACCGTCTAAAGTATTGTTTTCTGGGAGCTGTCCAGCTCTTCGACACGCTCCTCTATGTGGGCAACAGAGCCCGAGGAGCTATCGCCTCATTCAAAGCTTCCGGACCGTACTGTTTTGGTCTCGAGGGTCTCTACCCTCATCATCAATTCTCTGACGGGTAATCCGTCTAGGCGGCCTACTACCGCATCAATTCCATCGGCTTTCTCGGCAACTTCTTGTAGCCGAGACTCTAAGAAACGGACATTATCTGGGACCTCTCTCAGGTAGAGCATTTGCTCTTCCATCTCTACCAATCTGTCCACATGGGACTTGTTCAAGTTCTTCGTCGCCGACATGTTCACTGATCTTCCCTCTATAAGCCGATTAGGCTCTGATACCAACTGTCACAATCGCTCTTTCGGAAGCTTCTCTTAGCGATTGTGCGGCACTTGTTCCCGCTCACGAACAAGTCAGCCAACCCGAATACGGACTGCCGATGGCACACCGAATGCCTCTCGCAACCTCCACCCCCGTTTTAGGGAAAACGGTTTTAGAAAACGGGTTTGGAGAAAAGGTTTTCGTAAGAAGTTTTTGTGAGTGTGAATAAAGAAAGAAAGATTGTAGTAGACTAGAAAGCAATAAGCAACAACAACAGCTTTATAGAGTACTACTCCGGGTATGAGGAAGTGATGGTTAGTCTTATCCCCATATAGTGCATTCTGAACAAAAAGCCAACTGGCGCCCTTGCATATGCAAAAGGGCGAGTGGTCACTTACAATGAAAATGTAAAGAAAGCAAGCTAACTAAGCTAATACAATACAAGATATGAAAGTATGGTAGAAGGGGGTTGGATCGGGCATGCGGCCATGGGCAACAGGCCCTAGACAAGTATGACCGTGACACCAAGCATCCTTCTTTTTTTTTTATTGAAAAATAATCATAATTGTAACATTTTTATTAAACATATCTTCAAAGTGCATTCTTTTTAATTGGTTAAAAAATACATAAAATTCAACCGTGTAATTTTTTTTTTCTTTGGTAGAAATTACTCGTGATTGTAATATTGTTTTGAAAATATATCCTAAGTATTTTTTTAAAAAAAAAATACTCATAATTTCAACATTTTTCTTGCAAACATTTTATAAAATTTAGAACAATAGGAATATTGATAGTTTCTCTAAACAACATTTGAGCAATGTATTTTGCATAATCATTGTTTTCATTAATTATGTAACGTTAATTATTAAATAATGAAATTAGAATTATGGCTAATGTTTTACAAAAGTATGTTACTTTAAAAAATCATTGGTAATGGACTTGCATAGTTTTCATCCTTAATACAATATTTTTTAAGTTAAATTGAAAGTTAATTTATAAGTGTTAAAGATTTGATTTTCAAGTATTATATAACTCTACTCTCAAAATTTGGCAACTAGATTATATAGTTGCAAAATTTATTTTTTTAATAGATAGTAGAGGTTTGCATGAGAACCCCTAACCCTTAAACATAGGAAGTTGGAACCTCTAAATCCTAAACTCGAAAGAATCCTTTATGTCACTATTTATCACTGGTATTGACTACCATTATTTTGAAATTATATATAGATTGAAAAGCTCAGATTCTATGTGGTATTCAATTGGTCGTAACCCAGGGATCTACCTAACCTGACACGAATGTCATAGACAAGTCTGTGAATACAAGAAAGCATTACACAAGTCATATGAAACATTTGATGAAGCAGAGCATGTGTATAGGTCTTATAGTACAACGCACGTTGGATCAGTTATGATTGTCTCTAATGAACTAGTTAATAACTAGCATGTAAGTCAATGTAGTAGAACTATTCAAGTGTGGTAGGCTTCATTTTTAGGATGATCGTAATGTATACTTGGCTCGAGATAGTAGGACATGAGTGATGTACTCAGTTGTCAAGACTTGTCATCTTGTAACTAAAACTAAGTTCATTAATTCTAAGTATAATTCATCCTTTCAGGATTTACATACTTCCCTATTTACCTTAGTAAAATGGAGACTATTCAGGAGTTGTTTACAATCATAACAAGTATTATAAAGTCTAAGAAACAGCTGTTCATAAGATTGGCCACGCTGCTTAACAAGAATCGAAAGATGGAATAATAGTTAGCATACATTAGACACTACATTCGACAGTTGACGTTCTTCCGCCTCATTTATGAGAGTAACTTGGCGTGTCGTGAAAGTACTTGAATGGATTGAAGAACATTTATGATTCTATGTAACAGAAGACGACGGGATGTTTGGAACCAAGTAGATGTGTTGGTTTTAAAGGGATGGTGACAATGTTCCTGCACATTCTTGCTCATGATATGAAGAATTAAATAGTACACACACATTTTTCGAGATCTGACGAGACAGTTTCAAGATACTTCAATGCAGTTCTCAGAGCAATAATATAGCTACACATAGTCTTGTTGAAAACCCCCGAAGAGATTACATGTACATGTTCCGATGGATGATGGAAATGGTTTCAGGTACAACAAAGTCTCAGTACCATTCCATGAATACATCTTAAATAAATTGTGTTGACATTGTCTTGAATTATCATGATTAGACAATTTTAACAGAATTTCCTGTGTGCATTGGACGGCACGTACGTCAAAGTCAATTTCATTATCGTAGATCAACCACGATATAGGACGACGAAAGGGGAAATTACCATAAATGTTTTTGCGGTCTATGATCTAAACAGAGAGTTCATCTTTGTTATGCCAGAATGGGAAGGCTCGACCACCGACTCTAGGGTGCTGAGGGATGCAATTACTTGACTGCATGGACTGAGGGTTCGAAAGGGTATAAAAATCAATTATGTACATAATGAAGCATGAGTAAATGCATTAATAGACATGTATTACAATCCAAAACTTGTACAAGATACTACTACTTGTATGATCTACCCCAATGCTGAAGGATTTTTGGCTCCCTATAGAAGGGAACGCTAACATCTCTTAGCCTAGCATGACGCAGACAATGCACCGACAACACCAACAGAATTTCTTAGCATGAAGCATTCTTCAGCAAGAAATATTATCGAGCGAACATTCGGATCGTTGAAGGGACGATGGGAAATTCTTAGGGGTAAATCCTTCTACCTGATATAGGTCCAATGTCGAACGATAACTGCATGTTTCCTGATTCACAACCTAATCACAATGGAGATGAGAATAGGCACTTTACTTGATGAGTCCGTGGACGAGAATTCTGCATGTGCTATTACCGAAGGGGGTAATATTGATTTCATTAAGACATCAAATGAATGGACCCAATATAGATATGATTTGGCTACCAAAATATTTTTCCGGTGGCAACAATCATGATTGTATTTCTGATAGAAAAATATTTAAACATCTTATCTACTTATTGAACGATATTTACATACTTCATTTATGTCGTGAACACGTTTAATTCAATTATTTAACTTCGTGGTTTTTTTTTATTATTGTGGCACGAAGTTGTATAATTTTGAATAATGTCTTTACCACGTATACATGGATGCATCAGAATGGCAAGTGATGGAAAAAGAACAAAACACAAATGGACGAAAGTCGAGGACACTGGCTTGGTGAATGCCCTAGTCTCTTTAGTGGATTCTAGTTGGAAGTCCAACAATGGGATATTTCGACCAGGATATCTACAACACTTGGAGCGAATGATGAATGAAAAGTTGCCTAGGTGTAGACTAAACCAGAACACCAATGCAATGTTAGGAGTTTGAAGAAACAATACACGACGGTATCAGAGATGTTAAATCACTCAAGGTTTAGATGAAATGAGGAGTTCAACTGCATTTAGGTGGACATGGAGATCTTTGACATTTGGGTTCGGGTGAGTTAAAAAAATAAACAATCTACACCACACTTTTTTTGTATAAATCCTAATATTGCTTCTATGTACCAATGCAGAGTCATCCTAACGTGAAGGGATTGTGGAACAAGTCATTCCCCCATTACAATGAAGTATCAAATGTATTTGGGAAGGATAGGGCAACTTGGCATTCTTGTGAGCCATCAGTGGTGATGGCGTCAAATTTGTTTTAGGAAATCGAGGGAAGTATAGGGCAACTTGGCATTCTTGTGAGCCATCAGTGGTGATGGCGTCAAATTTGTTTTAGGAAATGGAGGACGAGATTTGACTAGGATCACAGGAATAACCTAACACGAAAAATGAACAAACCGAATTGCCAGAGGATGCCATGGAATAAAATCAGGTAGATATGTCCAAGGGAAAAGTAAGTGTGCCAAATATCTCCACAAGCAGAGCATGTGTATCAGCAAAATCATCCAGAAGGAGTAAGAGGAAACGACTGACATTCCATAATGAAATGATCGACATCATATGATCAATCTCTGATATGCAATCAGCACACATGGGCAGACTCGTTGCATGGCAAACGGAGAAGTACGAGCTAGAATTTGGACATCGAAAAAGGGTATTTGATTCCATATTTGGTATTGAAGGGCTAACTGAGGATGATACATGCGACCTAATTGATATCATTAGAACAAGACATAAAAAAGACAGACCTCTTCCTCACTATACTGGAAGAGGTACAAAAATGATATTGCGTCCGCCTATTTGCTCGGACCCTTTAGATTGACCATGTAATATTTTAACCCAAAAATGTATATTTTATGAATTTTTTTTTGGAATAGGCACATATTCGGTCGTTCAATATTATTTTTGTGATGTATAAAAGAGTGTAACCTTTCTATACCATCACATTCTCAACATTATTATGAAATGAAGAGTAAATACTCTATGTATAATTTCATTTTGACATAGACAATGTATATTATATAAATATAAACTGTTAAGTTATTGAGTGTTATGTGTAGAACATGTTAATTATATATATATATAATCAATTCATAAGTGATTCAGGGTTAAAAATGTTGGGATTGGTGTCCTAAATCTCTTGTAATCTCGTAATTTGTAACCTTTGTATAAAAAAATTGTTATTTTATGAGCATACGCTCAATCCAATCAACTAAGATTCTTGGTTATTTTATGTAATTTAAACAAGTATGTAGAGACATACAGGTGGATCTTGTTTAAATAATAATCTAAACGGTCTGTAGTAGATGGATAAAGTTGGATACCTTATCCTCGTGAAACTATGGATACAACCTGCTTTATAGATGTTACAAGTTTTGTAAAGTTCTATAAATGATATGATCCTGATCATTCATTTGGAAACACGTGGGGGGTATCCTAGACAAAGAGTTTGTATAAGATCGGACCATAAAATAATTAGTCACATTATATAACACCGTTAATAGTAAAGACCTACATTTCACAAGGATGACATAAGTGACATGATATGAATCCTAAGTGAGTTGTGAACTCTTGCTCATGAAGGCAGTCCTTTGATTTGTATAGGTGAGGATTGAAGGAACTCTTACCGAAGAGCATCCATAAGTGTGTTCAAATTTTTTCGATTTCATTATGACCGAAATTATCACACACACATTCTATCAAACAGTTATGCAATTCACACTAATTAATGGCATACTTTGATAAATAAACTACAAGGGATTGAGTTCATATACCAGTTGAAGACTCTCTTCAATCTCGAACTCAACGTAGCGGAAGAACCTCTATAAACTCTATCGCCCTGCACGATTGTCTACCGATCTTGAACCTCCAAGAGAAGTCCATCGTTTAGTAAACATCGAAGGTAAATGATTGCCCAGCGCGCACTAGATGATAGGCACAAAAGCTAAACGATCACTTAGATAACAACAAGGCTGCGAAGCCTGATCATCTAGGCGATCGCTTAACGTGGCAAAAGGTAAACGATTTACCGTGCGTTGCTAAGCAATCGTTTAGTCAGTTATTAAGTGATGAAGCTTGCTGAGATAAACGATCGTCTAGTGCGCATGTGCGTTAAATGATACGTGAGCATCCCATCGTCTACACGACCTGATACTCAATGATCGCTTACCCCATCATCGACATGACACGATCAACCCTTGATCGTCTCCTTCCTCGAAAAACTACAACCCTTGCTCTGATCTTCTTCACGAACGACTCAAAACTCAAATTGACTTTGAATTACATACTCGATCACGATTAATAATGCCCAAAAATGTAGGGGCCTTTACAATCAATTGAAATATAAAAGAATTAAATCAAACCGAGGCTAACATCCCAGAAAACTCCATTAATCTGCACATCCACAATAATTTAACGATTAAACAGAGCATATATGCACCCACCAAGAATGTATATGCAATTCATTGCAATAATGAAATTGAAATATCATAATTTGGCTCTGATACCAATTGATGGAACTCTTACCGAAGAGCATCCATGAGCGCGTTTGGATATTTCCGATTTCATTGTGATTGAAATTACCACCCACGCATTCTATCAAATAGTTATGCAATTCACATTAATTAACGACATGATTTGATAAATAAACTATAAGGGATTGAGTTCACATACACTTGAAGACTCTCTTCAATCTCGAACTCAACACAGCGGAAGAACCTTTACGAACTCTATCGCCTAGTAAATCAGTCGGCTACGGCAGCACAATCGTCTACACGAACGACAGCAACACGAATAAGCACAAGCAAGCAGAAGCAGGACGACACCACCACTTGGAGCCCTTGGTATTCTCAGAGTGAGAACCCAAAGTGTGGTCTTTGGTGAATTTGGTAGAGGTTGGAAGAATAGTTTGATGATGTAGACGATAAGCAATTGGGAGAGAAAGCTATCGTATAGGGGAGTGCTTATCGTTTAGACAAAGCTACACGACCATGTAGGTTTTACTAAGTGATCGTCTAGTAATAGGTAAACGATCATTTAGAAAATGCAGCACACTATGCGATCGTTTAGGAAAGTTAAGTGATCGTTTAGAGAAAGGCGTGTGATCGTTTAGAGAAAGGCGTGTGATCGTTTAGAGAAAGACATGCGATCATTTAGACGGTGAAGCTCTATCGTATAGGCTCTCGAGTAAGTGATCAAGATGTTTTCACACCGATTGCGATTTTTTTTTAACTTTTTGCTAAATGAAACAAATTTTCATTTTATTCTTCGGTTACAATAACCGACTACGGATTCTCCCACTAACACACGACTAAGGAGAGATTTTTGGCCAATTATCATATAATTAACCAATTTATTAATAAATGAATATAATCTTATTATATTCTTACCCTATAGTTTAATATCATATATCTACTTGATAACCGGCAGAAATGCACGTTATTATAGCGCAAATAAGTAAAACAATGAGGGAATGCGACGATAAAAATATACAAAATCATGTCCAAAAGTGTTAAACTAAGAAGATTGCGATCGCATGCGCCCATCACATAAAAGCAGCTAATTCACTTATTTTGCACAGGAAAAATGCATTGGCGCAAAGAAAATTGCGATCCAAGGAATTCGGTGACCGCGCACATTAAAAGATTGCAACCGCAAAGCCAAGCGATCGTATGTGCTTGCGGGAATTTGCTCAAGAAGGTGGCCGCATAAAGACGACGCATCAAGGTGAAAGCATAATAAATGATGATGGGACGGAAAGCTGATGACGGTTGAATCCAAATTTAGTTGACAACCCGTTAACGACACACTATAGCAAGTACATTCAACTTTTCAGTGACCATTAATCGGTGCATCAGACAGAAGATTTAATGACCTCCCATCATTGCAATCATTAGAGAGAAAAGCTTCTTCACCTTGAGCTCTATAAATACCGAAGGCCACCATCGTTGAAGAAGTTCACCGCATACAGAAGATAGATCATACACAAAATAGATAGTTGTTAGTCGGTAGTTATTCTTATACTTAGAGGCGAAGGCGAGCGAAGAGAAGAAGACGCCGAGAGATAATTCTTGGCTAGCTCGAAAGACTGCCGGGTAACGTTATAAATGGAGAGAGGGCTGCCACTTGCGAAAGCAAGGACATTCTTCTGGACAGAGTAGAGTAAAAGGACAATGTAAAAGTCGCGGGAAGCGAGACATTGCTACCGGGCTCTTATCCCTACATTCTATTGTTGTTTTGTACTCTTACTTTATTTATAAAATGGAATTCTCATCTCAACATCTGTTCAATCTCTTCACATTTCGCATGAGTGGCTAAATTTGCAAATGGATTGAAAAGTACTTAGCTAGCATGACTTAGGTTCTTCACTTTTTGCGATCATCTTGTCTTATGTATGCGTTATTCACCCTTTAGAGATACTTGAGAGAGCAGTCTAAAGAAAGAATATAGGCTTGAGAGAGTCAGATTAGAATCTAGGCTTGAGAAAGTCAGATTAGAACTGCATAAGCAAGAGATAGAAACTTAGACATAAGTTTTGTTTGCTATTATGCATCACATGCACCCTAGAAATAGGATATGATAGTATGTGGTCATCTTGTGTATGTATGTATCATTTATCATCGCATAGACACAAATAGAGGCTTAGACATAAGTTCTATCGACATTATCATATACATCGCATGCATTGTAGAAATAGGAACTATGGCATTTGCATTGAGAGATGACATGCTGTTGTGTGTGTGTAGCATGATCACATAACTTGAATGCAATCTTAGGAAGTGTTAGCTAAATCCTTTCTCAACCCATTCATCGCATACTCTTTACTCGAATTGTAGTCTCGATTTCATCAACTCTTTACTCGAATCCGTCGCATAGAATTTATACTTAAACAAAACACCAACAAAACTTATTTGTTTTTGTCACCGCAAAGGAATCAATTTTACTGACGCATGGTAACTCAGTAGTCCCTGTGTTCGACCCTAGACTTATCAGGAAACCTAGTGAGATTTATACTTGGGTTTTACTAGGAAAACTTGCATGTGAAACGCATAAATCATCATCGAAATTATACACCATTATTTTATCACATTTACAACGCATCACTACTATAGTAATTTCTCTTCTACTTGATATAAATCATATTTATATCTAATTTCCTCCAAAATAATATATCTCATATATTAGCCAATTATATCATATATAATTAACCAGTTCAATTATATCATATATAATCGAACTCCCTCTTGTCAATTTGAACATTTCAAACTGACCCAAAAACTTATTCTTGACTTTATCCAAGCTACCTAAGGGACCTTATGGACCTATGGCTCAAAGTTCCAATGGTACTAAATAGCTGGCTAAACTCTTTAGCCACGAGATCCACCATCCGTTAACTGTCATGCATTCCACTAAAGACTAAAAGCTAAACTCTTCTTACCACATATATATTTCTGTGTCCATCAGATATAACCAATCATGAGTATGATGACCCTTCACAGATGCTCGTAAGTACAGCTAGGCAAATTTACCGTTTTGCCCCTGTAATTACATCTCACTCCTTAAGTACCACTGATTCCTCTAATAAACAAAACAACATAGTCCAACTATGTGTGAACACCTCTTGGGCCAAGAAAAGGTGTGTGGCACCACATCGTTCAAGCCCTAGAATCAGCTCTTAAGGGAGCTATCTATCTACTTGCCCCTACTTTGGGGAAAGAGTGAATTGCATCTTATGTAGCTGAGTTCCCAGCTCCCAAATCAGACGAATCCCAAAAATGGTAGGTTTGAATCGGTGACATGGCCACCCATGCTCCATACAAATCAAAGACTGCCCTCAATGACAGGAGTTCCCAACTCACTCAGAATTGAAGTCATGTTACCTATGGTCACCCTAGTGAAGTGAAGTATCTGTCATGAACGATGTTATATGACGAGACGTTGACACTTCGTGGTCAGGTCTTATACAAGCCCTTTCTATAGGATGCCTCCGCTCACATGTCTGATAACGGGCAGAAATGCACGTTATCATAGTGTTAAGTTCTTAAACAATGAGGGATTGCATTGATGAAATATGTTAAATTGCGTCCATTAAGCATAAATTCTATAATATTGCAGTCGCATGCATCCAACGCATTAGAACAGTTGATCTTTATATTTTGTGCAAAATATGCGTTAACACAATGCAAAGATTACGATCATAGGAATTCATTGGTCAAGCACAACTGCACCGCAAGGCTTTACGTTGATCGTGCTCGCAAACATTCACCGAAGAAGAATCGCCAAAATTCGGTCAATGCAACATGGTGGACGCATCCGGGTGAAAGGATAATTAAGAGCGATGGGACAGAAAGCTGATGACAGTCGGATCCAAATTAAGTTGACAACCAATAACGGTCACGAAGTACATTCAGCTTTATCGGTGACAATTATCTGGCGGAATTAAAGCTGTCTCATCTGTACAACAAGAAGAGAGAAGCCGCCTTTCACAAGGGAAGCTCTATAAATATCGACTGCATCCTTCAAAGAAGGGGTGAATTAGTTCACCACGTTCACCACTTTTATAATCTCTTGTCCCAGTTCGCACATCTTCGTTTTTAGTTCTCTTTAATCTTAAGGCGGACGTCAGGGAGAAAGTTATGCTGGTAGATCATTCCGATAAGCTTGGAAGAGCGTCGAAAGGTCCAAAGACAGAGAGAGGGCCAATGCCTGCGGAAGCGGGAATATCTTTAGATCAAAATAGAGATTCCAGTGTAAAAAGCCTCGGTCAACAAGGAATTGCTACCAGGCTCTCTACCTTAAACTTCCATTGGCATTTTGTACTCAATACATTTATAAGAATGGAATTTCTCTCTATATCTATTCACTCTCTATGATTCACGCATGATTGCTAAATCGGTTGAATGGGTTGAGAAGCATTTAGCTAGCACAACTAGAAAATCTTCATTCTTTGCGATTATCTTATTTATGTATGCTTCATTCGTCCATTAGAGATACTCAGGAGGGTAGTCTAAGAACAGGATCTAGACTTGGGAAGGTCAGGTTAGAATCTAGGTTAGGAAGAACCAGATTAGAACGCATAAACAAGAGATAGGTGCTTAGGAATGAGCACTATTTGTTATTAACGCATCGCATGCATCCTAGTGACAAGATACGATTATATGCGATCACCTTGCTTTCATGCATTTGCATCAACACATAAGACAAGAGTAGAGACTTACAGATAAGCTCTATGGACACTTTCCATTCAACACATGCGTCCTAGACTTAGGAGCATCGCATTTAAATTGGGAAATGACTTGTTGTGCATGATTATAATATGATCGCATAGTCTGACGCATTCTCGAGTAACGCTAGCTAAAGATTTTCTCAACCCGTTCATCGCATACTCATTGCATCTATCATCGCAACTGTCTTTCTCAAATCCGCCGCATTTATTTATTTCTTTTCATCAACGCAAACAACAAACCAAATACTTCATTTATTTACCTAGTTACCGCAAGGTTTTCATCAAAATTACCAACACAACCTATTTTCACAAGTCCCTGTGTTCGACCCTGGACTTACCAAGAAACACAGGGGAATCTACACTTGAATTCCGCTGGGGAAACTTGAGTGCACAATGCAATCCATCAACGTATATCATCTGTATTTCCATTCAATAAAATAACGCATCAAGTTTTTGGTACCGTTGCTGATAACTTGTAGAAATACAAGTTATTTATACTGCTTTATTTAGATATTGCGGCCAAAAGAAAGGAAAGTTGCGTCAATTGTATGGAAATTAGCTAATAAATACAAGGATTATAATTTGTCATCAATACACCCACTGACGCCATTGCGATGGTAGAAGCGAATATTGCAAGTCTGTTTTACAGGAAATCAAGTCACCATATGTGTTCATAGCTCAAGAGAAAAGATCAATGCATCTACATCGCATTGCGCCTATCATTCAGCACTGAATAGACGATCAACGCAATGACGACACATGCGAAAATCGATCAAGAGCTTTGTGATCAACGTAATCTCAACCGCATGCGATAATAAAAAAACAACACTGCATGCGAGCAAACGATTGAACAAAAGAGCAACTCAATTGCGGAGGATTCAAACACGTGTACAGCTGACCATTGTGCATTTCTGACGAGATTGATTGTGTAACAGAAGGAATATTCACTACACCATTTCTGGAATTGCCATAACAATAAAGTGGGATCCACAAGACAGAGAGTCAAAGCTGAGCCTATAAATAGCCTCTGAAATTCTATTGGAAGATATACTTGATAAAGGCATATTTTGATATTTGTATATTGATAAAGAGACTGGTCTTAAGAGCCTGATCGGAGAAGATCCGAGAATATTTAAGAGACAAGGCTGAGAGGTGAGTCTCAGGGCAAATCCTTTCAATCCCCACCGTTGAAGCTTCGTACCAAGGTCACTTCTACCGGACGAGCAAGCCTGAGAGGGAAGCTCTTCTCTACATTCATTCCATTCACCGGCAAGCAAATCCACCGTCCAGATTTGTGTCAAGACATTGGCACTCTTCTGTATTTGTTTCTATCTATATCATCAATTGTATTCATCTTCTTAATCTCTATCATTCACACCATGTATCGGACGCTAAATATTAGTATTGAATGTCATGATCATTTTCATCTCCATCTTTCTGTCTATTTCCGTTCCTCCATGAGCCACTTTCTCCATGATGTTTTCTTAATCCCTTGGTAATTAGAATGAATCTAACAAGTATATTAATCTGGGTTAAGGAAATAAATATGTTTAGCTAAAGCATGCTAGGCGACATCTTCACCTGTGAGAACAGAAGTAAAGATGCCATTCCTCCTGTCGAGAGAAGGTTGGAAGAATGCGTTAACTAAAGCGAGAAGTACTTCCAGAGATGGAAGCAACCTTGCATTTATTACCTTCATCTCTGCTTCACCATAGAGATGTGGGAACACGGCCGATCACCGAGAGGTGTATGTCAAGGGAAAGCAGAACCGTAGTTATATCTTTAACGCAATTAATAACTTGCGATGTTTATACTAGTTATCTTTTCTATCTCTGTTTCATACATAAAGACTTGCCACCGCATAACACAACCCTTTGTATAATCTTCACAGTTAGTCTCAAACTCAGTATCATGTACCAGTATCCTGTATCTTGTATCATAATAGCTTAGGTTTACTTTTATCGCATTTTATTTTATTATCGCAACTTTACTTTACTGCACAGTTTTACTTTACCGCAATCTAATTTCCTGTACAAACACACAATCTTTTATTAATTGAAAAAACCCCTGGTCGCATATATCACGAACGTAACACATTAACTAAGCAATACATGTGTTCGATCTCGGATCACACCGAGAAACTTGCGTTGGAATTATACTTGGTTTCAACATAAGGAAACTTGTGACAATGCATCGCATAATACAAGCATTTCATTATTAATGCACACATGTAGAAGTAGTATCACATAAAAGTCTGAATAAGCATAACACATCATCCACATTCCAGTTCCCTCATTCATCACTATCCATGTGCTTATTTAGAATCATTGCATCATTCCATGTATTGCGTGACATAAGAGAAATTTTATGTTATCAGTTGCTGGGGACTTCGGCAAAATAGTTTGTTAACGGTAATTTTTGTGATTTCTTTGCAAAACTCTCAATCTCTGGAAAACTACCTGAAGATTGAGAGAACGTTTCGAAGGAGACTAAGAGACCGCCAACAGCAACCACAATCAGACAAAGAAGAGATGGCGGAGCAGCCTGGAAATGGAGCACCAAATGATAACAATGTCATGGCGAATCCGGTTCTACTGGCAAACGACCGCAATAGACCCATTAAGGACTATGCATCGCCAAACCTCTATGATTTCTCTCTGGGAATCATGAGGCCTGCCCACAAGTAGATTCGAGATGAAACTGGTGATGTTGTAGATGATCCAAACTGCAGGTCAATTCAAAGGAAGGGGTGGCGAGGATTCGTACGCTCACCTCCGAAGTTTTATTGAAATCTGCAATACTTTTTTGTTCCCGAACATCTCTGCTGAGGAGGTTTGACTAATGTTGTTTCCATTCTTCGAGGGTCAACAGGTACTTCTTTTAACGCACGTTTGCGATTATTTCCAGGGAAGTTGAAGTCCCGTTGGTCTGGGCCATTCCTGTCATCAAGACTATATTTCCCCATGGCGTAGTGGAACTAACAACTGAAGATGGAAGCAACACATTCAAATTCAATGGTCAACAAATTAAGCCTTACTATGGGGGCAATGTGGAACGACACATGGAGACCATCGACTTAGGCAAGCAGGATTGACTGCTTGCGGGGATGCTACTGTGGAAACTCTGAAAAACTTCTTTCAATCTACATCCCTACATCTATGTTTAATTTCTTTCTTTACAGTTTTCCTTTACGGTTTTCTGCATTGCGTTATTTACTATTTACTAGAATAGCCTTTGCTACTTTATGAGTTTACTTTTAGTTTGATTCATTTGCATTATTTCCATGCTTTGTTTAAGTCCTTACTTTTCTGCATTAGTTTCGTGGTTTTTAAATTTCTGTGAATGATGGAATAAAAAGAAATGAACACTGCAGAGTCTTATCGACCTGCGATTTTGATGAATCAAAAAGAAAAATAAAAATCGGTATGCATTACGATGATGGGTGCATCTTGTGCTGACAAGATACACTTTGCGTCCATCTTACACAAATGCATTGCGCTGAGGGGTGTGTTACGCGCGTATGTATTTTGCGTCCGTCCTTAGCCAAAACGCACTATGTCGAGGTAGTGTTATGCCAGTAGAAATACCGTGCGCCCGTCCTCCAGAAATACGTTGAGTTGAGGAGTGTGTTACGCTGATGCATGCATTATTTCCCATCCTCTGCAAATATGCATTTGCGTTAATGGATGCATGGCGTTAATCCTTAACCTTGCACTCGTCTGAATAAAATACAAAGGATAAATTCATTTAATTATTTTTATGTATAGAAGCTATTTCTTGATTCTTTGTACATGCTGAAATTTTGTATTGCGATAATTGTAATTCTTTGTATACTTGGATAATTTTAATACACCTGAGTAACTATTCTTTCATTATGCGTTAACCTCTTTCCTTATCATCCTTTGTCAATTATTGTGATGTTCTTTATCTTATATTTTGCATTATTCATTGCGCTGCCATGATGAGTAATATGCATACCCTTAGCAACATTTCTCACACTTTGTACTTTCTGACTAACACTTAGATACTTCATAGCAATTGCATTGCTTTACCTTTTATACTTCAAAACTCTGCGCAAATCTTCTTTTCAAAATTTTGACTAAGTGTTTTGTCTATTCTATCCAAAACAACGCAATGAGAACCTTGTGCATCTCTAAATTTGGGGGTGGGGAAGGTCTAAGCAGATGCGATCAAGCAGATGCGGTTATCATTAGAAAAATGCGTTCAACAAAAAAAGAAATATTTCATCTAAACTCCAATTTCAAAGCAAAGGAAAATCCCAACCTGATAAAAGTTAAGTCATCAAAGGAACCTGCTCGTAGTTGGATGTTTGCATGACACCCATGGGAGCAAGCCAAAACAAAGGTGGGTTTCCAAAAACGATGCAATATGAAAAGAAAAAAAAAAAAAGAAAAAAATAAGAATATAAGAGACAACTCCTCTGACCAGCAAAAGTAAAACTTAGTAGGAAATCAAGAGTTGAAGTTGAGATTGGTACACAACCGTAGTTGGATGTTCGCATGACACTCGTGGAAGCAAGCCAAAACGAAGGGTGTAACCATGATCAACAGTCTCTAACAAAACGATGGAAACTAGACCATCGCATACAGATGCACCTATTTGTTTTTGCAAGAAGAGGTAAACATTCTTTTCAAAACAAGAAATGAATTTTTGAGTAGAGATTTGTTGTATAAAAGAATAAAGTAGAGCATGTTAATGAATTATTAAAGGATAGAAGGAAATTGCATTGTTAAGTAATGTTGTATAGGTGGAGCATTCGGAGCAACCAATCGACGCAAAGCTAAGATAGGAATTGGGCGAAAATTACCTTAGTTGAAGATATGCTTGAGGACAAACATATATCTAAATTTAGGGATGTGATAACTTGTAGAAATACAAGTTATTTATATTGTTTTATTTAGATATTGTGGCAAAAAGAAAGGAAAGTTGCGTCGATAGTATACAAATTGGCTAAGAAATGCGAAAATTATGAAATATCATAAACACACCCACTAACACCATTGCGATGGCGAGATAGAATGTTTTAGTTTCTGTTTTACAAGAAATCAGTCACCGCATGCGTTCATGGCTCAAAGACGAAATGAACAACGCCTCTACGTCGCATTGCGCCCATCAATCAAGAACGAAAAGATGATCAACGCAATGACGGCGCATGCAACAATTGATCAAGAGCTTTAGCGATCAACACAATTTCAACTGCATGCGGTAATCAAAAACAACACCACATGCGGCGATAGATCGAAGATGTGAAGAGCAACGTATTCGCGGAAGATTCTGACAAGTGTACAGCTTTTAGTTGTGCATTTCTAACGGATTAATTCCGTAACAGAAGGAATTTTTCATTCCGCCATTTCAGGAATTACCATAACTATATAATGGGGACCACAACTTCAAAAAGCCAAGCCTCGCCTATAAATAGCTTCTTCAAATTCATACTTGATATACATGTATACATAGAGACGGGCATATACTAATTTTGAGAGAGGCTGGTCTGAAGCGACTGTCCAGAGTAAATCCGAGAGAACCACGGGACAAGGCCGAGAGATGAGTCTCCGAGCAGAGAATTATTCTGACAACCATAGTTGAAGCTCTATGCGAAGGTCAGTTCTACTAGGAAAGCAAGCCTGAGAGGGAAGCTTTCTTCTCCCCCACGTTCACATGCCGGCAAGCACAATCTCCGATCGGGATCTGTGTCAAGACATTACACTCTTTCCGTATTTGTTTTTATCCTCTATTTCATCTTTGTATTCATCTTCTATAATCTCTCATTCACAACATGTATCAAACGCTTAATTTTAGAATTAAATGTTATCATCGTCACCATTATCATCTCTCTGTCTCTTTCCATACATTCATAATCCATTTTCTCCATTATGTGTTCTTAATCCCCGGGTAAATAGTGAGAATTAAGAGAGTGAGTTAATTTATGTTAAGAAAATAATTAAGTTTAGCTAAAGTATGCTCAATGGCATCTTCACCTGTGAGAGCATAAGTGAAAATGTTATTCCGCCTATTGAGAGAAGGTTGGAAGAATGCGTTAACTAAAGTGAGAAGTATTTCCAGAGATGGAAAAAACCTTGTGTTCATCACGTTCATCTCTGTTTCACCATAGAGATACGGCCGATCACTGAGAGGTGTACGCCAAGGGAAAGTGGAACCTTAGTTCCATCCTTAACATGATTAACAAACTTGCGATGTTTTTACTCTTTACTCTTTCTCTTTCTACTTCATGCATAAGACTTGCCATCCCATACATCGATTCTTTGTACAACTTCACAGTCAGATCTCGACCTTAGTATCATGTATCATTTATCATATTAGTTTAGGATTATACTTTATTAATGCATTTTTATCTCATCGCAATTTATATTTTTGTACAAACCCAACATTCTTTATTCATTATTAAAAACCGATCGCATGTATCACATAAGTATCGCATTTACGAAAACAATCCCCGTGTTCGACCTCGGATCATTCTGAGAAACTTGCGTTGAAATTATACTTGGTTTCAACGCAAGGAAACTTGTGACACGCACTACTTTATCGCTTACTACGAACATATCATTGTCAACGCATATAATTAGAATGTAATATCGCATAAAATTCTCTTTATCGCAAAGCACTTGAGCACATTTAGCACATCATTCGTTTCATTCACCAGCCTTGCGTTAGAGTAGATAAAGAGATTAAATTTATGTCATCAAGTTTATGGCAACATGAACTTGAATCATAAGTGATGAAGAATCACACTTTGTCAATCACAATATCCTAGCTCCTCAAGAGAAATATTTTCACTCATTTTGGCACTCCCCGTGCCATCATAAGTGATGAAGGATCACACTTTGTCAATCACAATATCAAGAAGTTGCTGCGCAAGTACAATATCCTTCACAAAGTGGCCACCGCATACCATCCGCAAACGAATGGCCAGGCTGAAATGTCCAATCGTGAAATTAAATTGATACTTGAGAAGTTAGTAAAACCTTCATGGAAAGATTGGGCAATGAAGCTTGATGATGCGTTGTGGGCATATCGAGCCGCATTTAAAACACAAATAGGTATGTCCCCCTATGCGTTGGTATTTGGCAAAGCATGTCATTTGCCTTTGGAGCTGAAGTATAAAACATTGCGGCCGGTCAAGAAACTGAATTTTGATTTAAAGAAGACAAGGGAAGCACGAAAAATGCAACTGGTCAAGCTAGAAGAATGGAGGATCAACGCATATGAGAATGCGAAGAATTATAAAGAGTGTACTAAGCGCTGGCATGACAAACACATATGTGCTAGAAACCTCCAAGTCGGGCAAAAGGTCTTACTCTTCAATTCAAGATTGCAGCTCATCCAGGAAAAATTAAAATCACGCTGGTTCGGTCCCTTCATCATCAAAGAAATATTTCCACATGGTGCGGTGGAACTTATCACCAAGGATGGCAGTCGAACATTCAAAGTTAATGGACAACGGATCAAGGAATATTGCGAAGGAGATTTCCAGCCAGAAACAGCCTCCGCAAAGTTGAAAAATCCAAACTACCCTCTTATATGACTTTTGAACTCTCTTTCCTTCATCACTCTACTTTTATTCAAGCTATCTGCATCTTACTCATTCTTATAATTTCCTATTCTAAAAAAAATAAAAAATAAAAATGGCTTGTTGTTTTGTTTTAAAATCATTTGACCTTCTTTTTGTCTGTTTACAATGATTAAGGCACAGGATTGTGGAGATATTACAAGAAGAAGTAAATGATCTCATTCCATCACCGCAATCCACATAAGCAAAGATTGCTGCAAGGATGGATGCATCAATACATAATGTAAACGACAATGCAAAATTTGGGGGTGTACTCTTCCTTATCTTTATTTCAAATTTTGCGCTATCACATCGCATTTTACTTTTCAAAGTTTTATCACCACATCCTCCTTGATTACTGCAATCATTTAACAAGTAGATAAATTTAGTGAGTTTCCGCAGTCTGTTTCTTTGCTAAGTATGATTTCAATGATGAAAAATATGCTTATATCTCTTCCGTATATAATAGAGTCAACTTAATCTTAAGATAGACACCTAATGAAATATTTCTAGAAGTTAGGGGTTTGCTAGCTTTCTTTCAAACTCTCTTTACAAATTCTATGACCATCTCATGACTTATTTTAATTTCTTTTGGCAATGAAGACATTGCCGCATTTTAAATTTGGGGGTGAGATATTTATTTCCGATCTTGCTATAAAAAAAATTGGGAAAACAACCCCACTGTCAACGCAATGGGAAACCCATGTTGATAAGAGTTAAGCTGTGAAAGGCACTTACCCGTAGTTGGATGTCCGCATGACACACGTGAGGGCAAGCCAAAACAAAAGTAAGTCACCAGGATCAACGCATAAATCAATGACCGCAACTCCACTGCCAAATTGATATGAGTTTAGTCTGAGAAAGTGTACATTGGTCGTAGTTGGATGTTCGCATGACACTGGGGGCAAGCCAAAATGAAGGCAAGGCACTCAGATCAGTGCAAGGTCAGAAAAAATAGCAATGAAGAAAATTTTTGTGCAAGGATTAATCATTTGACACCCCGGTGAAAAATTTTCTTTTTGAAATAAATCATGCGATGTTTCGGAATTTAGTAAAGTCCTTTTGAAAGTTAAGCTTGCAGCCCCTAGGTCTTAGAAATATTTTAGGAAAAGACTTGAATAAGACACAAGGAAATTCTGGTATATAGGATTTGAACGAAGTAATCTTGAGAAATCTAGGAAAGAACTTTGCGGTTGACTTGCTAAAGGAATCTTTAGCTTCTGCTTGAAGACAAGCATTGTTTAAATTTGGAGGTGTGATAACGGGCAGAAATGCACGTTATCATAGTGCTAAGTTCTTAAACAATGAATGATTGCATTGATGAAATATGTTAAATTGCATCCATTAAGCATAAATTCTATAATATTGCGGTCGCATGCGTCCAACGCATTAGAACAGTTGATCTTTATATTTTTGTGCAGAATATGCATTAATGCAATGCAAAGGTTGCGATCATAAGAATTCATTGGTCGAGCACAACTTCGCCGCAAGGCTTTGCGTTGATCGTGCTCGCAAACATTCGCCCAAGAAGGATCGCCAAAATTTGGTCAGCGCAACATGGTGGGCGCATCCGAGTAAAAGGATAATTAAGAGCGATGGGATAGAAAGCTAAAGACAATCGGATCCAAATTAAGTTGACAACAGATAACAATCACGAAGTACATTCAGCTTTATCGGTTACAATTATCCGACACATCAGTCAGGAATTAAAGTTGTCCCATCTATACAACAAGGAAAGAGAAACCGCCTTTCACCAGGGAAGCTCTATAAATCCCAACTGCATCCTTCAGAGAAGGGGTTAATCAGTTCACCACGTTCACCACTTTTACAATCTCTTGTCCCACTTCTCACGTCTTCGTTTTTACTTCTCTTTCATCTTAAGGCAGACGCACGGGAGGAAGTTGTGCCGGTAGATCGTTCCGGTAAGCTTGGGAGAGCGCTGGAAGCTCCAAAGACAGAGAGAGGACCGACGCCTACGAAAGCGAGAATATCTTTAGATCAAAATAGAGATTCCAGTGTAAAAAGCCTCGGTCAACAAGGAATTGCTACCAAGCTATCTACCTTAAACTTCCATTGGCATTTTGTACTCAATTCATTTATAAGAATGGAATTTCTTTATCTATATCTGTTCACTCTCTGTGATTCACGCATGAGTAGTTAAATCAGTTGAATAGTTTGAGAAGCATTTAGCTAGCACAACTAGGGAGTCTTCATTCTTTGCGATTATCTTGTTTATGTATGCTTCATTCGTCCATTAGAGATACTTGGGAGGGTAGTCTAAGGACAGGATCTAGACTTGGGAAGGTCAGGTTAGAATCTAGGTTTGGAAGAACCAGATTAGAATGCATAAACGAGACATAGGAACTTAGGAATGAACATTATTTACTATTAATGCATCGCATGCATCTTAGTGACAAGATACGATTGTATGCGATCACCTTGCTTTCATGCATTTGCATTAACGCATAGGACAAGAGTAAAACTTAGGGATAAGCCCTATAGACACTTTACATTCAACACATGCATCCTAGACTTAGGATCATCACATTTACATTGGGAAATGACTTATTGTGCATGGTTGTAACATGATCACATAGTCTGACGCATTCCCGAGTAACGCTAGCTAAAGATCTCCTCAACCCGTTCATCGCATACTCATTGCATCTATCATCGCAACTATCTTTCTCAAATCCGCCGCATTTATTTATTTCTTTTTCATTAACGCAAACAACAAACCAAATACTTCATTTATTTACTTGGTCACCGCAAGGTTTTCATCAAAATTACCAACGCAACCAATTTTCACAAGTCCCTATGTTCGACCCTGGACTTATCAGGAAACTCAAGGGAATTTACACTTGTATTCCGCTGGGAAAACTTGAGTGCACAACGCAATCCATCAACGCATATCATCCGTATTTCTATTCGATAAAATAATGCATCAATGTCCCCTACCAAATGATCAGGATTATACCATCTAAACACTTGTGACCATTCCACAAAGCGGGCCGCATCCGTAGCGTTACCAAGATATGGTTTCCCTCCTATATCCATATACTACAGACCATTTTTATTATCACTCAAGACATGATCCACTTGTATGTCACCACATACATGCTTAAGTTACATACAGATAACCAGGGATTTTACGTTTATTGGTTTGTGGTAAAGCAAATAAAATATACAACTGAGCAAAAAACAAGATGTAAAGTAAAATATCATATATTTTACAATACAAGCATTCGTACAAACTGTTTATAAACTATAGGACACGAGACTTTAGAGCATCAACCCCAACAATGCCCAGATTGCAACTCTATAAGTCTGCCATTTTGGGGATTCTTCTAATTAGGGAGCTGGGAATATAGCTACATAAGACAAAATTCACTCATTCTTTGATGTCAGGGTAAGTAGATAAATTGCTCCCTTAAGGGCTGATTTTGGGGATTGAACAATATGGTCACACCCTCTCCTGGCTCGAGAAGACTTGGTCATAGTTGGACTGTGACATATTGTTCATTAAAGAAATCAGTGGTCTTTAAGAAGTTAGATGTAACAATAGGGGCAAAACGATAATTTTGGTCTAGCTGTACTTACGAGCAATTTGTGAAGGGTCATCGCATTATTGATTGGTTATATCTAATGGACACAAAAATATATCTATAGTGCGAAGAGTGCAGCTGTCGGTCTTTAGTGGAGTGACCGATAATTAATGGAAGTTGGGTAATTTAATTAAAGAGTTTAATTAATTATCCAAGTACTATTGGAGCTTCATTCTATAAGTCTGAAAGTCCCTATGTAACTCAACAAAGATTTAATAGAGAATTAATTTTTGATTAATTTGAATTGTTCAAATTAATTATATATGACGAAATTATTTAAATTAATTATATATATGATATAATTAATATAATGTATTTGATACATTATAATATAAAGTATTATGAGAGGAGTTTGAATATGATACAAATATTAATTATATGAATGAGATTCATATAATTAAATTTAATATAAATATGATTTATGTTAAATACTATGATTAGTTTAAAGGAATTAAATATTTGAATATGATTCAAATATTAATTATATGGATGAGATTCATAAAATTGAATTTATTATAAATATTATTTTATATTAAATGTCATATAATGTTGAGAAAAATACAAACTGTAGGTTATATTGTAATTGATACAATATAAAAACTATAGGTTATGTTATATTTGGTATAACATATATATATATATCATCTAATTTAATTTTTGAATTAAATTAAATGAAGGAGTTAATAACTCTGTCCTTACTTTTCTTCTACATCACTTAATGGGTATGAGGGTTACGTGAAAGTGGATCTCGTAATTTTTTTTTCTCTCCTCTTCCAAGAAAATTACAGAGAAGAGTTCTCTGTGTGAGGACTTCCTTTTTTTTCCCTCATCCTCTTTTCATAGAAGTGCTCTTTAAATTGGTTCCACATGTTATCCCCCCATTAGTATCTATCATTTTTTCCGTTCAACGCCACTATATCTTCGCGTTATCTGTCAACATAAAAGTTGCACACTGGAGTTTCTAATCATTTAGACAATTCGTATAACGAAAGATTGTCACGATGGAGGACAGCCATATCTCTGCCTTCATAGGGTTCTTTAGCGACCCGTTGAAGGTGCGCGTGTTGTATTTTCTTAAATCCCTAAAGTGTTTAGCTTGAAGAGACAAGTCATGGATACTTTGGTTCTAGGGCTAGGTTCATTGCACTTAAACTGATGGTTTTGGTATCTTCTGAGTCCGAATGGTTTGAGCTACCTATTCTGCCACTACACTGCAGACTAATTCTTGTATCTTACACAACAAAGATGATGTAACTGAAGGAACCGGTGAAGGTTCTTCAGCATAAGCGGGGATCGGACCGAAATCCCAATTTTTACAGAACGTGGATTTTATAGAAACAAAAAAAGAATCATTATGCATTAAAATTACCGCATGCTAAATATGAATAAAGAAAAGAAATCAGGAGACTTACCCTTGAGGATCTGGTTTTCTCGTATGATTTCTCTTCTGTTGGGTTTTATATCCTAAAACTCGTGGTTTGTAAACAATAAACTTATTCTGTTTAATCAATATTGATGTTATTGAAGTATTGATTCAATAAAGTTGTTATTGAATGTATGAATTGCTCATTTCGTGTTAGAAATAACCTAATCCAATAAACTAATATCCATGGCTATTACATGAATACTTGAACTTTATGTGGAGACATAAGAGTGGATCAAGTTTGAGTAGATAGTCAAAATGGTCTATGGTATACAGATAAGGATGGATACCTTATTCTGGAGATACTATCGGATGCAGTCCATTTTGTAGATATTACAATTGTTGTAAATGTTGGGGATGTCCTAAAACTCGCAGTTTGTAATTCATGTTAAACATTCTATTTATCAATAAATTATTATTGAGTAAATTATTCAATAAAGTTATTGATATTGCATTCTATTCAGAAAATTCAATAAACATATCCTTGGCTATTGTATGAATACTTTAACTTTATATGGTAATATAAGCGTAATCAAGTTATAGTATATAGCTTAAATGGTCTATAAGTATATGCATAAAATTGGGTATCTCATCTTGGTAACCCTATTGGATACTGGCCATTTTGTATAACTGATACAAATGATGTGATTCACTAATCATTCATATAGAGATATGTGAGTGGGGATATCCTATGCAATGAGTTTGCATAAGACTAGACCTCGAAATAGTCACTTTTCTTTATAACAACTGTTTACTGTTAAAACTGAATACTTCAACCTAAATGACCTAAGGTAACTTGATCTTATTCCTGAATTAACTATGAACTCCTATTTATTACGGGATTATCCTTTGATCTGCATAGGTGAGACTAATCCAACAGCATTACTCAATAAGTCTCCGATTTTGGGGATAAGACCGGATAGATAGCTAGGGACATAGTAATACAAGATGAAATTCACTCCTACCCAACTTAAGGTTAGCAGATAGGTTGTTCTCTTAAGTGTTGATGCCTAGTCTTGAATAACGAGGCCCCGCCCTCTCTTGGTAAAGAGAGATATGATTTATAAAAGGTATTATAAATTAATTGTTCAATAGAGGGTCAATGGGAGCTTAAGGTGCAAGATATATTTACAGGGGTAAAACGATAATTTTGATCCAACTATAAATATAAACGACCTGTAAAGGATCGACTTACTGATTATGGTTAAAATGGAAAGAAATATATTTACAATGAGAGGAGTGCAAGAAATATATCTACAATGAGAAGAGTGCAACTATCGAGCTATGGTGGTGTGCCCTGGGAGTTAATGAATAGTAATTAATTCGGTTTTAAAGAGTTTAACTTATTAATTACAAATCGTTGGAGCTAATGATCTATAGGTCTATTAGGTCCCTCTACTAGCTCATAAATTGGAATCGCAAATTGAGTATTAATTGGATGAATTTTGGAATTAGGGTGATGAAATTGAAAATGTTCAAATTCAATTTTAGGGTTTTCAATTGATTGCATTTGATACAATTAAAAACATTTAATTTAGTTGAAATTAAACGAAATTGGAGATAAATATGAAATTGAATCATATTGGTGGAATTGGTATTTTATTAATTTAATATTAAGATATTAAAATTATAAAAAATTTAATTATAATATTTAATTAAAAATAAAATTAGTTTTATTAATTATTAATTTTGAATTAATTATATAAAACTAATTATTAAATAAAATAGTTTTATTTAATTATAAAATCAATTTTATTTTTTAAAAAAAATGGTTTTAGGGTTAGTGGATTTTTCCAATTTTTGGGAAAAATCCACTAACCATCTCTTGGGTAGTTTGTCACCCAATTCCACCTCCAATTCGAAATCAACTCAAAGTAGGAGCTTCCCTCCATGCAAGTCACTCTCCTGCATGAAAACAGGTTATATAATGAATCTTCATGCAAGGATATGGTAGAGATTTGATGAAAATTTGACTGAAGGGCTGGAATTCTGAAAACTCTAAAAAACCCATCCAAATCCCTCTCCAATTCAGCTTAATCAAAGTGTTTTCACCACACATTCCTTCTTGAGCATAATTGAGAAGACCTTTGTGGTGGTTTTGTTGAGGTATCAAGCTCAATCTTGGAGTAATTCTACTAAATTCGTGGATTAAGTCTTCAAAGGTAATGTTTGCTTCAAACCCTCTATGAATATTACTTGAATAGCAATATTTAAAATTCAAATTAAGAGTAGTTAGAGTGCTTATTGATTCTGATTTGTTCCCCTGCATGTTATATTACTCCTTCAGTTGGTATCAAAGCATGATTTAAGCACTCAATTATCGTTAATTTCTGTTTGGTGGGTTAAATTCTAAGCATGTCTGAGTTTGTGATTGATATGGTTTTAATTCAACTTTGGCATTAGAATTCTCTTTGATTTCCAAGTTAAATTTGTAATCGACTCTTGTTTCATGAGCTTATATGTGTGTTCTAGAGTTTGTAATTTATTTGGAGTCATTATAGTCCGAATTAGGCTGTAATTTGAAGATTGAAGCAAGCATGTTTGAGCAGAAAATTGGAGCTGAGCCTTCTGCCCAGGAGCATTACAATAATGTTCATCGAGTGTTGCAACGCCACCAGCTCGTTGATGAACAGTGTTGCAACGCTGGGATGCAGCTTCATGATGCTGTTCATCCCAAAGGTTGTTGCGTCGCACACTGCCTAGGCGGTTCGTGGGGTTGAAGAAATTGGTTTGATCGATTCTCCTCCAAACTGGTCTGATTCAACTTCCTTTAGTGCCTTCGTGGTTCGAATCAGGCGATTCGGGTCCAGTTCGGGTCGGTTCGAGCGATTCTTCATCAAATGAAAGTTGTTCTTGAGTCATTTTTGTAATCATTTAGCTTATTTGTTTTCTTAGAATGCCAAACTTGAACCATTTTAGTGTTATATAATTATTTTATGGATATGATGTGTATTATTTTTAAATTAAATATGTTTGTGCATAAAGTAGGCCATTTTAGATTTAAAATTCCACCATAGTTAAACATGTTACATGCATTATTGTATGTTATAAATTAGTTATAATATATAGTATGCATGGTTTAGGGTTTGTTAAAAATTGATGTAATTATTATGTTAATTTTTTCCTTTAAAGCATGTTATGGTTGGTTTAAAGCATGTTTATTTTATAAAATGAAATTAGATTTTAAAATCCATAAAAAAGATACACAATATGTTCACTTAGGTTAACAACTAGTTTTAACTGTTAAAATAGATTGTTACCTCATAAACCTATCTAAGGCTGGGGATACTTAAGTTGATGGTTTACGTAACACCTCCTACTTGGGGATTATGACTGAAAAATTGAGCATTGTTAATTGATTTTATGAGCTTGTGTGAACTGTGTGAGGTTTAAAACTGGTTTAAACACATAGACATCGTAGGTTAATATCCAAATATAAACGTTATACTTGGATAAAATCACATAGACTTAGATTCTTCTTAATTAGCCGTAATAAAACCTAAGTAAATAGATACCCAAACATTTAGAACACTTCAGTGGGAGATTAACAATATATTCGATATAAAGTTAATAGCTCTCACGTCCCCAAGAGTTCATACTGTGAGATCCATGCTCGGCTTCGTGTCGCTTTTACCGTGACTACTCCATATGGCAAGTATTTGCATGGGTCAATAACAAGGTGAATGGGGGAAGTAGTTCATAGTAAGTAGGTGAAGGAAATGTGTCAACATTGTCCTACAGTCTCCTCCATTAGTTTGAATCATGAGATTCCTATGATGCATCTGCTGTCGTTTTTAGGCGGCACTAGCTAGCCGTTAACCACAGTGATCCCCACTGAGAGTTGTAACATAGGATTTAGAACAACCCAAGCTTTAGAAATGAATAGGGTCTTAAAGTTTCGTCTTGGATATTGTCTTCATCTCGGGGGCATATTCATATTGTTCTATAAAATCTGAAAAATAGTGGGTCACACTTACAAGAATTACTAATTGTTAGTAAAGATCTTGACTGAAAACGATAACCAAAACAACTATAGGAATAAAGAGTTATTCTGATATAGTATTTGGTTAGGATTGTCTTGCTTCAATGAAGGAATTTTTTACTACCCCATGGTAGCAACTGTTCTAAATCACTAAAGTATCGTTGTAAATAAATAAATATTTTTGGGTACTTTATTGTTTCTTTGCTAAAATTGGATTTAGATGCATGAGATTAATAGAATTTGTTTAAATTTTTTCAGCAATGTCAAATTCAATTCTACAACTGCTCGCTTCTGACAAGTTTAACGGAGAAGGATATTCAAACTGGAAATCCAACATTAATACGATATTAGTTGTGGTTGATTTGAGGTTTGTGTTGATGAAGGAATGTCATTTGATTCCTAATACAACAGCGAACCGAAATGTTCGAGACATCTATGATCAGTGGGTTATGGCTAACGAAAAATCCAGGGCTTATATCTTAGCAAGTATATTCGATGTACTTAATAAGAAATATGAGGTAATGCCCACTACCTGTGAGATAATGGTGTCGCTCCAAGAGATGTTTGGGCAACCGTCATCCTCTGTTCGGCATGAAGCCATTAAGTATGTTTATAGTACTCACATAAAAGTTGGTACCAATGTTAGAGAACATGTTCTCAATATGATGGTCCATTTTAATATTGTTGCGGCTCATAGGGCAATGATAGATGAAATCAGTCAAATCAGTATGATATTATAATCTCTTCCGAAGAGTTATCTACCTTTCAGAACCAATGCTGTTATCAATAAAATTACTTACAATTTGTCTACACTGTTGAACGAACTATAGACATATCGTCTATGATGAAACTTAAAGAAGGTGAAGTAAATGTTATTTCACGGCCTAAAAAGTTTCTAAAGGGTTCTACGTCTGAAATAAAACCCCCCTGATAAAAAGAAGTTTGTTCTCTCTTCTTCGAAAGACAAGGTTGTATAAATGAAGAAGACGGATAAAGGGAATAAGAAAACAATTGCAAAGAAGAACAAAAACAAAAACAAGGCTCCCAAAAGGAAGTGTTTCCATTGCGGAGAGGATGGGCACTAGAAGCGTAACTGCCCAAAATATTTAGCAGAAAAGAAAGCGGAAAAGGAAAACCAAGGTAAATTAGATTTACTAGTATTTGAAACATGTCTAGTGGAGAATACTCACCTAACCTGGATATTAGATTCAGCCACCGCTAATCATATTTTCACTTTTCTACAGGAAATTAGTTCTTGGAAACAACTTTCTGAACAAGAAATGACTTTCAAGGTAGGAAAGGGAGAAGTCATTTCGGCTCATGCAATGGGAGATGTCAAGCTATTTCTTGGAGAATCTTTCATCTTACTTAGAAATGTATATTATGTACATTAGACGAAAAGAAATGTAATCTCCATTTCCTGTCTGCTAGAAAATATATGCAGAATATCTTTTGAATCTAATGAAGTATTTGTTTTTTCAAGAGGTGTTCATATTTGTTCTGCAAGACTCGAAAATAACTTGTACATATTAAAACCAACTGAAACAAAGATCATTCTAAATATAGAGATGTTTAAAATGGCTGAGACTCAAAACAAAAGACGGAAAAATTCTCCTAACACCTATCTTTGGCACCTTTGAATTGGTCACATTAATTTCAACAGGATTGAGAGATTGGTTAAAAACGGTCATCTAAGTCAATTAAAAGATAGTTCTTTACCTCCATGTGAATCATGTCTTTAGGAAAAAAGGACAAAAAGGTCTTTTTCTAAAAAAGGTCTTCGTGCTAAAGAGCCTCTCGAACTTATACATTAAGATCTATATGGTTCGATGAGTGTAAAAGCACGAGGAGGCTATCAATATTTTGTCAGTTTTATTGATGAGTACTAGAGATATGGATACATTTACTTAATAAGTCACCAGTCTGAAACTCTTGAAAAGTTCAAAGAATTTAAGACCGAGACAGGAAATCTTTTAAGTAAAAGAATTAAAACACTTTGATCTAATCGAGGTGGTGAGTATATGGATTAATTCCAGAACTATTTAGTAGATCATAGAATTCATCCCAACTCACAGCACCTAGAACACCACAACAAAACGATGTTGCAGAAAGGAGAAATCGAACCTTGTTAGACATGGTCCGATCAATAATGACTTATGTTTAGTTACCTCAATCCTTTTGGGGGTATGCAGTACAGACTGCAGTCTATACTTTAAACGTTGTTCCTTCAAAAATTGTTTCAGAAACACCACATGAATAATGAAAAGGATGCAAAACAAGTTTACATCATTTTCATATTTAGGGTTGTCCAACACACGTGTTGGTACAAAATCCTAAGAAATTGGAAACACATTTGAAGTTATGTCTTTTTGTAGGATACTCTAAAGAAACAAAAGGAGGACTATTCTATAATCCTCAAGAAGAAAAAGTGTTTGTATCGATAAATGCAACATTCTTGGAAGAATATCATGTTAAAAATCATCAACCTCGCAGTAAACTAATATTATAAGAAATGACTAAAGATTCTACAAAAAAAATCAATAAGAGTTGTTGATCAAGCTGGTCCATCAACAATTGTTGTTGCCCCGTCACGTCCTTCTCAAGAGTCGAGTATGCCTCGACATAGTGGGAGGGTTATTCAGCAACCTGAACGCTATATGGGTTTAACAGAAACTCCAAACATCATACATGATGATTATGATTTAGAGGATCCATTAACCTTTAAAAAGGCAATGGAAGATGTTGATAGGGAATAGTGGATAAAAGTCATGGATGTTGAAATGGAGTCAATGTACTTCAATTCTATCTGGAAATTTGTAGATCAACCACATGGGGTCAAACTGGCAAGGTGCAAACCTACAAAGCCAGACTCTTGGCAAAAGGTTTTACTTAAAGAGAAGGGGTTGATTATGAAGAAATTTTTTCTCCTATTGCCATGATAAAATCTATAAGAATACTTCTATCCATTGCCACATATTATGACTATGAGATATGGCAAATGGATGTCAAGAAAGCTTTTCTAAATGATTATCTTGATAAAAATATTTTTATGTCTCAACCAGAAGGGTTCATCGAATAAGGACAGAAATAGAAAGTCTGTAAGCTTAAACAAACCATTTATGGGTTAAAGCAAGCTTCAAGATCTTGGAATATAAGATTTGATATTGCGATAAAATCTTATGGCTTTAAACAGAATGTTGATGAACCTTGTGTTTGCAAGAGAATACTCAACAAGATTGTAGTATTCTTAGTACTTTATGTTGATGATATCTTGCTCATTGGGACTGAGACAAGCTTCCTTGCTGACGTGAAGAGATGGTTAGCAACATAGTTCCAAATGAAAGATTTGGGTGATGCTCAATATGTTCTAGGGATAAAAATTTTTTGAAATCGAAGAATAAAACCCTAGCACTATCTCAAGCATCTTATATTTACAAGATGTTGTCAAGATATAATATGCAAAATTCCAAAAAATGTATGTTACTTTTTAGACATGGAATTCATTTGTCAAAGGAACATTTTCCTAAGACACCTCAAGATGTTGAGGAAATGAAAGGAATTCCATATGCATCTACAGTTGAGAGTTTGATGTACGCAATTTTATGTACACGTCCTGACATATGCTTTGCAGTTGGAATCGTCAGTAGGTTCCAATCCAATCTAGGACACAATCATTGGACTGCTGTAAAAAACGTCCTCAAGGGACTATATGCTTGTGTATGAACCTAAGGATGTGATCCTTACCAGATACATTGATTTTGATTTTCAGACTGATATAGATTCTAGGAAATCTACTTCAGATTCAATTTTCACTCACAATGGAGGAGCTATAGTTTGGAGAAGCATTAAACAAAGTTGTATCGCTGACTCCATGATGGAAGCAGAATACGTAGGTGCATGTGAAGCAACTAAAGAAGTAATATGGCTACGCAAATTCTTGGTTGACTTGGAAGTAGTTCTAGATATGCGCCTACCCATCACGCTGTATTGTGACAATAGTGGTGTTGTTGTCAACTCAAAAGAACCAAGGAGTTACAAAGGCAAAAAACATATTAAGAGAAAGTACCATCTCATCAGAAAGATAGTACACCAAGGAGATGTGATCGTCACGTAGATAGCCTCTAAAGATAACCTTGCTGATCCATTTACATAGGCCCTCTCGGCTAAAGTGTTCGAGGGCCACCTGGTTGGACTAGGACTACAAGCAGCATAATCTAGGGCAAGTGGGAGAATATGTATTGGGTATTTAAGATGCCCTAGTTTATTGTATTTTCGCTCTATATTTCTCAAGATTGTAAACATTGTATATATGTTTACTCCCATTTGAGTTTTAGTCCAAGTGGGAGATTTTTGGGGATATCCTAAAACTCACAGTTCGTAATTCATGTTAAACATTATATTTATCAATAAATTATTAATGAGTAAATTATTCAACAATGTTATTGATATTGCATTCTATTCAAAAATCCAATTAACATATCCTTGGCTATTGTATGAATACTTTAACTTTATGTGGTAACATAAGCAGAAACAAATTATAGTATATAGCTTAAATAGTCTATAAGTATATAGATGAAATTGGGTATCTCATCCTGGTAATACTATTGGATGCGGCCCATTTTGTATAATTGGTACAACTAATGTGATTCACTGATCATTCATGTAGAGACATGTGAGTGTGGGCATCCTATGCAATGAGTTTGCATAAGGCTAGAACTCGAAAAAGTCACTTTTTTTTATAACAACCGTTAACTGTTAAGACTGACTATCTCAACCTAAATGACCTAGGATAACTCGATCTTAATCCTGAGCTAACTATAAATTCCTGTTTATTACAGAATTATCCTTTGATCTGCAAAGGTAAGAGTAGTCCAACAACACTACTCAATAAGCCTCCCATTTTAGGGATAAGACCGGATAGATAGCTGGGGACATAGTAATGCAAGATGGAATTCACTCCTACCCGACTTAGGGTTAGCAGATAGGTTGTTCTCTTAAGTACTGATGCCTAGTCTTGAACAAAGAGGCCTCGCCCTCTCTTGGTAGAGAGGGATATGATTTATAAAAGATATTATAAATAAATTGTTCAATAGAGGGTCAGTGGGAGCTTAAGGTGCAAAATATATTTACAGGGTAAAACAGTAATTTTGACTTAGCTGTAAATATGAACGACCTGTTTAGGATCGACTTACTGATTATAGTCAAAATGGACTGAAATATATCTACAGTGAGGAGAGTGCAACTATCGAGCTATAGTGGTGTGCCTTGATAGATAACGAATAGTAATTAATTCGGTTTTAAAGAGTTTAACTTATTAATTACAAATCGTTGGAGCTCATAATCTGTAGGTCCATTAGGTCACTCTACTAGCTCATAAATTAGAATAGAAAATTGAGTATTAATTGGATGAATTTTAGAATTAGGGTTATGAAATTGAAAATGCTCAAATTCAATTTTAGGGTTTTCAATTGATTGCATTTGATACAATTAAAAACGTTTACTTTAGTTTAATATAATGAAATTGGAGAACCAATTAATATTTAAATTATGATTTAATAAGAAATTGAGTCATATTTGTGGAATTGGTATTTTATTAATTTAAGATTAAGATATTAAAATTAATAAATTTTTAATTTAAATGTTTAATTAAAAAATTGAAATTAGTTTTATTAATTATTAATTTTGAATTAATTATATAAAACTAACTATTAAACGAAATAGTTTTATTTAATTATAAAATCAATTTTTTTATTAAAAAAAATATTTTAGGGTTAGTGGATTTTTTCAATTTTTGGGAAAAATCCACTAACCATCTCTCGAGTGGTTTGTCACCCAATTCCACCTCCAATTTGAAATCAGTTCCAAATAGGGGCTGCCGTCCATGCAAGTCACTCTCCCTACATGAAAACAGGTTATATAATGAATATTCATGCATGGATTTGGTAGAGATTTGCTGGAAATTTTACTGAAATGTTGGAATTCTAAAAACTCTAAAAAAACCCATCAAAATCCCTCTCCAATTCAAATTAATCAGAGTGTTTCCACCACACATTCCTTCTTGAGCATAATGGAGAAGACCTTCGTGGTGTTCTTATTGAAGTACCAAGCTCAATCTTAGCGTAATTCTGCTGAATTCGTGGATTAAGTCTTCAAAGGTAATATTTGCTTCAAACCCTCTATGAATATTACTTGAATAACAATGTTTAAAACTCAAATTAAGAGTAGTTGGAGTGCTTATTGATTTTGATTTTTTCCGCTGCATGTTATATTACTCCTTCAGTAAAGTGCTACAAACGATGAGATCCTCTTTTGTTCATGTGGAGAAATGCAAGTGGAGGCGTCCTATGCAAACAGTTTGTGTAAGATTGCATCAAGAAAGAAGTCACTCTTACTTGATAATGTTATTTACTGTTTAAGACTTATATCAAAATGATGACCTAGGTAACTTGACCTTAATCCTGAGCTAACTATGAACTTCTGTTTATTCGGAATTATCCTTAGATTCGCATGGGTGAGAGTTGGCTCAACAGTGTCATCTCTATAAGCCTCCCATTTCAGAGGTAAGACAGGGTAGATAGCTGGAGACGTAGGGAGCAAGACGAAATTCACTCCTACCCGATTTTAGGGAGAATAGAGAGGTTGTTCCCTTAAATGTTGACTCCAGGTCTTGAACAAGGGGCCCTAGTCTCTCATTGACCCCAGAGGGACTCGATTTAGTGATTGGATCACAAACCAATTCTTCATTAGAGGATCAGTGAGGCTTAAGGAACAAGATGTAATCTCGAGGATAAAACATCTTTTTACCCAATCGTTATTATGAACAACCTGTGAAGGGTTAACTTACTGATTATGATTATATTGAGCGGACACAAATATATCTACTATGAGGGGAGTGCAACTAATGGGCTTTAGTCGAGCGACCCAGTAGTTAATGAATGTTGGTTAATTAGGTTAAAGAATTTAGTTGGTTAATCTCGGATCATTGGAGCCCATGATCTATAGGTCCATTAGGTCTCCCTACTAGTTTACAAACTGATTAAATCTTAGAATAACGTTATGAGAGAATTTGAAACGTTCCAATTTGAATTGAGGGAATCATTAATTATATGTGATATAATTAAACGTTTAATTATTGAATTAAACGAAATTGGAGAATTGGATAATATTTAGGAAAATTTTTAAATTTAAAAAATATTTACATTTTATAGCAAAATGTTTCAAAAGTGCTTTGTACTCTTAGAACTTTTTGCTTTAAAGTGTAAATACTTTTGGGATTTTTCTATTTATAAGAATTATTCTAATATTTAAATATGATTTAAATACTAAAATTACATGAATGATGATTCATGTTTGTGGAATTGGTGATGTAAATAATTTAATATTGGATATTAAATTATTTTAATTAATTATTTGAATTAATTTTATTTAAAATTAATTATTTGAATTACTGTTATTTAAAATTGAAATTTTGAATTTTATGAAAATTAAAAATAATAAAATCAATTTTGTTTTAATTTAAAGTTTTGAAATTTAAATTAAAATTTGGGACAAAAACCCCGCTCTGATACCAATTGAAGGAATCGGTGAAGGTCTTTGAGTGGAAGTGGAATCAGTCCAAATCCCATTTTTTATAGAATGTAAATTTTATTGAAACAAAAAAAAATAATTATGCATTAAATTAAAATTACAACATGCTAAATAATAAAAGGAATAAGGAGACTTACCCTTGAAGATCTGGTCTTCTGGTATGATTTTTCCTTTAAAAATGGTCCCACTAAAGCTTCCCCTATATTCTCTAGGATGAGAATCTAAAAGTTGTAGGCTCTTGATATTTTGGAAGAGAGGGATAGAGTTTGTGAGAGGAAGAGGGTTGTGTGAAAGCCTGAGAACTTTTCTCATAGTTTTTCATAAAAAAAAAAAAAAAACAATCTTTTTTAGAGAGCGTTCTCTGTAAAACTCAAATGGGGAAGAAGATGATGGTTGCCATCTACACTTTCCCACTTTCATGTAGTAGAGAGAAAAACAGGGGGAGGGAGTTGACTCCCTCCAAAATAATTTTTCAAAATTTAAAATAAATAAAAGAAAACAAATTTTAACAAAACATTAATATATATTTATATGATAACCACTTTATCATATAATATATATTCAATTTTATATTATATCAAATATAACATATAATCTATAGTTTAATATTATATTAAATACAATATAACTTATAGTTTTCATTCTCTCATTAATGCACAGTATTTAATATAAATCTCATTTATACTAAATTTAATTATATGAATTCAATTCACATAATTAATATTTAAATCATATTCAAATATTTATTTCCTCTAAAATAAATTTTATATTATAATGTATCATTTACATTATAGTAATTGTATCATACATAATTAATATTTAAATCATATTCAATGGTATTTGAATAATTAATTAAACTCATTTAATTATATTATTCATCATCTTTAATTATATTATTCATCATCCATTAACTGTCGTGCACTTTACTAAAGGCCGACAGATGCACTATTCACACTACAGATATATTTCTGTGTTCATTGGAACCAGTCAATAGTGTGATGACCCTTCACAAATTGCTCGTAAGTATAGTTAGGCGAAAATTACTGTTTTGCCCCTATAGCTACATCTAACTCCTTAAGTACCACTGATCCCTCTAATGGACAATAAGTCACAGTCCAACTATGACCAAACCCTTCTCAAGCTAGGAGAGGGTGCAGCGCCACATGCTCAAGCCCTACAATCAGCTCTTAAAGAAGCAATTTATCTACTTACCCCAACCTCGTTATTAATAGGTTTAGTTCATATACTAAGATAAGTTTAGTTTCTTTATGGGTTTTGTTAAAATTAAATAAATACATTAAATGCCTAATCAAATAAAATTTGAGAACTTGTAGTGTTACTTTTGTGAATTATTTTAATTCATAAATACATGAAAATTCTCCTGCAAATAAATATATATTTTTTTTAAAAAAAGAATAAATTTGAGAAAAGTAGTGTTCCTTTATCAGTTTTATTGTTAAAATTCCATAAATACATGAAATTTCTCCCTAATTTAAAATTCTAAATTTAAAATCATTTTCAAAAAATTAACAACTTGAATTTCAACCATTAATAACAATATTTAATTTAAAATGAGGCTGAGTAGTGTTCGTTTTTTGGAATTTATTAATTTCTTAAATACGTGAAATATCTCATTAAACACCGACAATGGAGATTAGAATCATCAAAGTTTGATGTTATAATATTCTTGAGGTGTAGGCAATTATTTTGGGAATCCAAAATAAATTTCTAATTTATTTAATGGCTCTGATGCCACTCACAATTATCAGCTCATGTTATATTTCTAAAATGTGAGCTAATAAACATGAGACATTTGAAAACAAAGCAAATAACATTTTGTGGACTTTATTTTTTTAATTTAATAGTAAAAGATAAAATTTGGTAATCGCTTTTATAGGTGTTGTAGGGTACTAACACTTTCCGTACACACAAATGACTCCCGAGCACAAATTTGAATTTACGTTGACCAATAATTTTTTAATTAGGTGACCAATCATACCTTTAATATGATTGATGGTGATTCGAGAACTTTTTATTTAAAGACACCCATGAAAGAGGACGTCGACTGCTCCGCGTCGTGATCACGTTGCGATATGAGGAAAACCACCAGTTGAAGATTCCAATTCTATGAAGCACAACATATTTAGAGCTCAAAATAATAGTGGTTAACTGTCCCTTCTTAGACCGAGATAACCTTGCCCCTCCTATTAATTCAAAAGCCAACTCTCCTTGAGGACAGTTTTTAGAAACATTTGCAAACATAGTTCTATTGAGATACTTATTTTTAAGATCTACGGTGAAGATAAATGGATGTCTATGCACATGAACTTTATGGAAGTCAAGATTATTGGATTTGTCAACTGAGAGAGATTGACAATATATTCTCTCACAAGTTGAGGGTAGAATGATCCCAACTTGAGCACGGTCCTATCAAGTTGGGCTTGGAGAATCATATTAACAAGATCAAAATAGTCTTGAGTTTGACCAGACAATTCCTTTTCCTCTACAATTTTCCTTTGAACCACAAATTTCCACAAAGTAGCCTCTAACTTTATATGTAAAGAAACACCATCCAATGGAAATGATACACGTTCAAAGAAGTTGGTCTAGAGGAAATAGCTTTCTTCCCTCTGGATTTGACAAAAGCTCCAGTACCCCAACTTAGAGCTGATTTTTCAACATTAGAAGAACTCTTCATATCACTATCTTCTGAAGAATCAGGAATGTCCTTGTTGGGATTGGTGTCCTAATTCACTCGAAGTCTCGTTGTTTGTAATTATACACATTGTTTTATGAATAAAATAACTATTATTTCATTCTGCCATTTACTCATATCTAATAAACAAAGCTCCATGATTATCATATGTAAATTTAAGCATGTATATGAGATATACAAGTGGATCATGCCTTAAGTGATAACCTAGATAGATCTGTAGTATAAGGATTAAGGTGGGATACCTGATTCTGTTGACATTACGGATACGACCTGCTTTGTAGAAGTTTACAAGTATTGTAAACTACTACAGATGGTAAATCTTGACCATTCATGTGGAGACATGCAAACGACGGTGTCTTTTACAAAGAGTTTGTATAAGACCGGAACACGAGATGACTAGACTCTGTATATAACGCCGTTGATGTTGGAGATTTACATCTCACCAAAACACCATAGGTGACACGAGCTTAATCCTAAGTGTTTTGAGAACTCCTGCCTTTGAAGGCGGTCCTTTGATTAGTATGGTGAGAGTGACCAGATTGCCAACTCAACATGCCTACCTTTTTGGGGACTTGTTTGATTTGGGAGTTGTGAACTCAATATACAAGATGGAATTCACTCATTCCCTAAAGCAGGGGTAAGTAGATAGATTGCTCTCTTAAAGGCTGATTTCGAGGCTTGAACATAGTGGCCACAGCTTCTCTTTGGAAGAGAGGACTCAGACATAATAGGACTATGACTTATGTTCATTAGAGGATTCAGTGGTACTTAATGAGTTAGATGTAACTACAGGGGCATAATAGTTATTGGCCGAACTGTACTTACGAGCAATCTGTGAAGGGTTATCAACTGTTGATTGATTAAGATGGACATATAATATATCTGTAGTAAGTAAAGTTCACCTGTCGGTCTTTAGTAATGTGTCGGGCAGTTAACGGATGGTAGATCCAGTGACTAAAGAGTTTAGTCAGTTATTCACGCACCGTTGGAGCTTTGAGCTACAGGTCCATAAGGTCCCCTTGGTAGCTCAATGGATTCAAGCTGAGGATCATTTCTTGGTGTTGATTTGAAATGTTCAAATTGACAAGAGAGAATTTGATCATATATTATATGATCGGTATGATGTATGAGATACATCTAGTGGAGAGTTAATGTAAATGAGATTTACATTAAGTGTCATGAAATAGAAAAAGAGTTATGGTTTGTATGTTTCGTGAGATGAAATATTAAAATTATAGGTTATAAATATATTTTGGTAAGTTAGTTATCATTTATATTTATAATGATATTAATTATTGGATAGTTATCTCTTTTTCTCTAGTAACCCATTGAGTGGGAGGTTATTGGTGGTTTCATGGTAACCGTGAGATAAAAGAAAAAATGTTTACCTAATTTTAGTAAGAAGTAAGATTTGCAAAATTGTGATTTGAAATTTCCAATCTCGGAAAAGTTCTCACGGATGGTCGTCAAGTAAATTAGATTTACTAAACTACAGCTTGGAGTTAGCTAAATGATCGTGGAGTGTTCTTACACGATAGACACTCAGCTAGACAATCGCATAGCTTTTGCTAGACGATCGCATAGCTTTTACTAAATGATTGGGCATCGACCTATACCATAGACTGTGTCTTCTCCCACTTATTTAATCGTTTACACGATTATTCCTTCTCTCATTTTCTGCGTCAAACCAAGTCCACACAGAGCCCACCCTCTGGATTCTCACACTAAGAATACCGAGGTAACCTTCTTGGTGGTGTCATATTCAACTCGACACAGTCGAGGTTTTGTGGAGGCTGTTCACGGTGTTCAGGGTGTTCGTGACCTTGGTGATCGCTTAGTTTGAGTGCGCAATAACCGTGCAGTGTAGCGGCCGTGTTGGACGAACGTTTATGTGTTGTTGTGTTGCTGTGATTGAGCGTTCATGATAAAGAAACTTAAAGATGAGTCTACAAAGGTTTGTTGATCTTCCCTTGATCTGTAGTAAAGCATGTTGTAATTTCTATTTTATGCATAACCGCATGTTTCAGATTGTGATTTTACTTGTAAAGTTCATATACGATTGAAATTTGGAAAGATACTTCCGTTCATCGAAATCCTCGTGTCCGATTTCCTTCAGTCCTCAAACCCATTCTGATCAGACTTAGACTCCAATGTCTCAAAGGATCCACTATCAACACTTTTAACATTCATAGTTTTCTTACTAGTTAGTTCGGACAGAAGAACATTATCATCAGAATCAGATTCTTAAACAGGCTCGTGAACAATTTCCTTCACATCCATTTCACCATCCAAAAAACCTTGATCAGCCAAAGCAACTACCGCAAGGAAAACATTGATACCTTCCTCAACATATTTTACAGAATCATCAACAACATCTTAATCAACATTTTCGACTAGAATCTCAGGCATATTACAAACAGGTAGAGTAGATATAGAAGTTATCGTTTCAGAAACAACTCTATCAACAAAATCATGCAAAGCATTCACATCCGGCTCGGGCATAAAAACTTTTTCCATCATAAAAGTACTTGGAACAACATTTCCATCGACAATCAAACTAGATTCTGATAGGACAGATTCTAAATTTCCAGTACTAGGAATAGGGTTATTATCATCCATAACCTCACTCTCAAGAACCGTAACTTCAATTGATCTTTAATAGGCATATTTAAGAGATCCCTTAAGGTTTCTAGGCAAAACAATAAACTCCTCATGCATGTTACTTGGAGAACCATTAGAAGAGGACTTTTTTTTCTCTGGAAAAAAATTCAAACTCCAGAACCAACAAGGTCAGTCATTATGAGAGGTAATGTTCTCACCTTTTCTTTTCCTTTAGTCTCAAAAGATTGACTAGCACCATCGCTTTGCCAAAGTAGGAGGAACTCCGATTTCTTTCTTCTCAACAGACAAACTACGCACACGAACACCATACTTATGTTTTTAAAGCTGGTGGAACACCCTCATCAACATGCACCTTTCGTTTGACCTTTTCTTTGAATCTTACCATCTTGCTATCGGAAGTATAAGTTTCTTGTCTAGTGTTAACTATTAGAGAAGAAATTACAAAAAAAAGGAAGTAACTCCTTTGGAGCAGCAGAGAACCTGTCACACTACAACTAAAAACAATTCAAATTCAAAAGATAGTTTGAAATCAAGTGACAATTAGGCTTCCTCATACCATCACCAACCGTATTTAATACGATTTTACCATTGATTAACCACCTATGCTTTCGAGTTTGATGGCCCAAGTAACTTCGAAGACTAGCCCAATAAAATAATTGTAATGCCTTCAAAACACAAAGACCCAAGGCTATTCTCAGGGCCTCAAAACGAACAGCATTTAAAGCCTTAGTAAGGATGTCTGCAATTTGATCTTTTGTATTGATGTGTTCTAACATGATCGGTTTATTCTCCATAAGATCACGTATGAAGTGGTGTCTAATGTCTATGTGTTTAGTACGACTATGCTGAACAGGACTTTTGGATATATTAATTGCACTCAAGTTGTCACAGTAAATAGTCATGACATCTTGTGAGACAACATACTCTTGTAACATTTGCTTCATCCACATCAATTGAGTATATCTACTCCTTGCTACAATATATTCAGCTTCTGCTATTGATAAGAAAACACAGTTTTGCTTCTCATTGAACCAATAAATCAGGTTATTCCCAAGAAAGAAACAACCTCCATACATACTCTTTCTATTCTTTAAGCTCCTCGCCCAACCAGCATCACAATAGCCAACTAGAAAGCTACTTGTTTCAAATGTGTACAGTAAACCATACTCACTTGTGCCATTTATATATTTGATTATCTGTTTAGCACTAAGAAAATGACTATTTTTAGGACATGATTGATATCTTGCACATGCACCGAAAACAAAAGCAATGTCAGGTCTATTAGTAGTTAAATAGAGCAAGCTCTCGATTATGCCCTAAAACTCATAGATAGTAAATGTAATTACTTGACTGTCATCAATAAAGAATCATCGATATTATTTCAATAAATGTTATTGATTGTGTTGTATTCTATTTTATCTTAATAATCCTAAATAAAATAAACTAACATCCAAGGCTGTCTTATGAGTCTTGAACAGTATGTGGAGACATACAGGGATTAATGTTTGAGATACAGCCTAAAAGGTCTATAGTATAGGGATGAGATTGGGTACCATATCCTAATGACACTATAGATACGACTGGTGACTAAAATTAGGGGGATGCAATATGCGATGCATGTCTTAGGTTATGCATTGGTTCTCATGCATCAGTGGTCATGCATTGGAATGAAAATATGTGTTACTCTTATATGTAATGTCCATGCGTTCCTGTCACAAGTTTTCTTGCGCTCACGTCAAGTATAACGAGGACGCAAGTTTCTCGAGTGATCCGAGGTCGAACTTAGGGACTTGTAGCTAAATGCTATGCGGTGATGTGTTTGTGGATAAAAGAATGATGGGGGTTTTAAGCTACAAAACACTCCTACTTCTAACTAACAGACTAAGCGGTGAAAATATGATTGAGAGGTAGACACATGAAAACTGTTGACGCGTAGTAAATGCATGGAAAAATAGATAAAATGTGAGGATGTCTTCATCGAAACCTTAAGCTTGACCGCAAGGGCAATCCCAGCCAATGCAAACTAATGCGATCATGCTATACACGCCCGACGCAGATGCACGTGATGTGTAATAGAAAATGGAACTTATTCCTAAGTTTCCATTCTTGCTTATGCGATCTTAATCTAGCTCTCCCGAGCCTCGATTCTAACCTAGCTCTCTCAAGTCTTAGGTTCTTTCTTTAGACTCTCTCTCGAGTAGCTTTAAAAGTGTGATGGACGCATACATAAGACAAGGTAACCACAAAAGCCTGGTGGACGTAAGGTTATTCCTATCTCTAGTGAACACTTGCTTACATTACTTAATGCGCCCAACCACTTACCCTCCCGGGAAGTTGGTTGTTGCTGACTTACTCATAGACAAACATTGCGTCCGCTTATAGACAAGCGTTGCTACAGCTTCACACTAAGCAAATAAGGTTTTTTCACAACACTCACGCAATGCACACCTCCCGTTGGTTTGCTACATGCTTCATATTCCTATGTCGCATGATTAAGTATGCGTTACTCTAACAGTCTCACTAAGTGATGCAATGAAACTTAAGGATGCTAAATAAAGGAAGATGAAGATGAAATTGAATGAAATATAGAAATGCATTGATCACAAAATGTATTAATTCCTTAAGCCAAAATTTAATACAATACAATACAAGGAAAGAAGAGAAACGGAGGGCCAGATGGAAGCAATGTCTTGCTTCCAGCAGATGTGTGTCAAGGCTGCCGGTGGTGCCATGGATGGGCGGTGGAGCTGACTCTCTCGAGCTCTAACTCCGACAAAGTCTTTGGTCGTCACTTGGAATGGATGAAAGAGATGAAGAACTCTCAAGCTTTCTTCTAACGCTTTCGTCTGGATCACAAGGATCCACCCCAAGGCAGGGAGCCTCAAGCGAAAAACCTTTGATGATTTGAAATTCTGCTCAACGGCTTCTATTTATAGAGCTTGATCGCCGACAATATTAATGAACCTACTCTGAATCCGATACTCGCGGCGCGATGGTCATTTTCTGAATCTCTGCTGCTAACGGCGTGGTAGGTGAAATGTCAACATCATCTTTTGATTCTTTCGAGGTATGCGTTCATGTTGCATTCCACCAACCTTGCGTTCATCCTTCTATTGTGGTTATCATCATGTAGTCGCAAGCTTGTTGCGATGACCGCATTCGCTTGTTGACCGCAACTTCTATGCGATGATCGCATTCGCTTGACGATCGTAACTCCCATGCGATGGACGCATTCGCTCGATAGCCGCAACACCCATACGATTGTCGTATGCGATCACTGCATGCGATTAATGGATGTAATATTCGTGTGTTGAGCGTATGCAATCGCGCATGCGATCGTCTCCACGATAACTGTCTCTTATACACATCTAGATGTGTATAAGAGACAGCACCCATACGATTGTCGTATGCGATCACTGCATGCGATTAATGGATGTAATATTCGTGTGTTGAGCGTATGCAATCGCGCATGCGATCGTCTCCACGATAATCTAGCTCCCACGTATGCGATTGATTTCTGCGGTTGCTACAAAAATAAACAATTGGACGCATAATAACGCATAATAGTGGGTTAGTTGAGATTCTTAATGTCGATCGATACAAACTCGTTTTCTCATGAATTCCTAACATATTCGCCGCATATTTTACTTAATAATCCTCATAATTCTAAAGAAAAGGCCTAAGATGATGTGCATTTCTGCCCGTCATCAACGACCCACTTTGTACTTGATACAAACACAATGATCCAACACGTTCGTGTAGGTGACATGCGAGTGAGGGTATCTTATGCAATGAGTTTGATAAGATCAGACCACAAAATAGTAACCACTAGATGTAACACCGTTAACTAGTTAGGTTTCTATTTCAATAAGATGACCTAGGTAACTTAGTCTTAATCCTGAATGTATTATAAACTCCTGTTCACGAGGGTAAGAGTGGCTAGTTTTCCGACCCAATAAGCTTACCATTTTGTGGTCACGACCGAATGGGGAACTGGGAACATAATAATACAAAATGGAATTCACTCCTTCCCGACTTTAGGGTAAGTAAATGAGTGTTCTCTAAAATGGTGTCTCCAGGACTTGAACAAATTCCCCTACCCTCTCACTAGCTCAAAAGGGTTTCTGTTTAATGGTTGGACCATAAACAGGTTGTTCATTAGAGAAGTATTATTACTTAAGGATATAGAGGTAACCCAATGGTAAAACAATAATTTGACCCAGTTGGTGTTACAAACACTCATGAAGGGCTGACTTCCTATTATTGGTATATATTCATGGACACAGAAATATATCCACAGTGAGAAGAGTGCAGTTGTGGGTCTTTAGTAAAGTGTACCCATAATTAACGAATATTGATTACTTTGGTTAATGAGTTTAGTCTATTAATCTCATATTGTTGAAACTTCTGATCTGTAGGTCCACCATGTCCCCTTGTTAGCTCACTAAAGGATATTAATGAGGAATGAGTTGAATTGTTCCGATCAATTAAGGAAATTTTATATGGATGTGATTAATATATGATTAATTATAGATGTGATCTATAATTCAAATTATGTAAGAGAGATATATTTGAATGAGACTCAAATATTAGATTTATATGAATTGGATTCCTAAAGAGATTTATACATATAGATACGTGATATTTATATGTTAATTAACTCTATATTAAATATGATTTAATATAGTTACTTAATTAATTAATTAATGGTTAATTATAAATTGATTAAGAAATGATAGAGAGGTGGAAGAATATAAACATGTGATGTTTATATATATTAATTAATTAACTATATATATTAAATTAGATTTAATATATGGTTATTTAATTAATGTACTAATTAATTAAATAAGGGTTTATTTAATTAATTGCCATCAAAGGTAAAAAAGGGAAATACTTGGAGAAGGGGTAAATCCTTTTCCATATAAATTCCTCTTTTTAGCCCATTTAGGTCAAACTTTTGATTTTGTGAAAATCATACCTTAGCCACTAAATTAACTCCTCTCTACATTTTCACTACAATCTCTCTACCTCTTCCTCTTCTAAGGGTTGGAGGTAACTCATCCAACTCTTGGAATCCTAGAGAATAACAAAGTTATTCTTGTGATAGTGTCAATGATCGTTGAGGAGACATTCGTGTGGAGAACAAGAGGATTTTTGAGAAACTTGGGAGTTTGTGAAGGTAATAATCATTCTTCCTTTTTGCTTCTCCTTTACAATGCATGCTTAGCATAATGTTTATCCTATTACATTTTGTTTAGCTTGTTGTTTTGGTTTCTTTAAAAATGGAAAAATCGAATGCAACACAATCCTAAAGCTTCCACTTAGGATTCTAATCCCTTCAAATGTAACAAGCACTGCCAAAAATATGGAAGTATCTTACATTCGATATTCTCCCTCTCCATATCTCATAAATTGTGCTCAAGGTTCCTGGCCGTAAAACAACTCTATTGTGTATGTGACATGTTGTGCTCAAGACTTTTGCCCAAAAGTAGAATGGTATATGTTTGGCATGTAATATTGCGCGAGCCATCTCTTAAAGAGTTTGATTCTTTCTTTGCACAATCTCGTTCTACTGAGGAGTGATGGGGGCTGAGAATTCATGGAGAAGTCTAGCTGACTAATAAAACTCAGTAAATTATGAGTTTTCAAACTCCCTACCATGGTACTTCTAGTTCGTATCACATTCAGATTTTTCTCGCGTTGTAACTGAAGACAGGGAGCTTGAAAAACATAAAAGATATCTGATTTATCACAAAGGAAATGAACCCAAGTGTATCGGGAGAAGTCATCCACCATAACCAAAACGCAACATTTTCCTCCTAAACTTTCTGATTGCATCAGTCCCATAGGGTCAAGATGAAGCAATTCCAAGATTTGTGAGAACCCATAATGAGATATCTATTTATGAGAAGTGTGGGTTTATTTAACTGATTAACAATCACTACAGATAATTCCAGTAGAAATAGGTAATGCGAGGAGACCAGATATAGTCTTCATGCTCACATGCCCAAGGTGTTTATACCATAGGCTAGCTTCATCTTGTCTAAAGAGATGACAAACCTGCGAAACATTGTCAGAGCACCAAAAATAACAATTACCAAAGGAACGCATGCCTGTCATGATAAGAGCATTGACACCATTTATGGCAACACATTTGTCTTTAGAAAAGCTAACACTTAGCCCTTGATCATATAGCTGGCTGATACTAATTAGACTAGGAGTAAGCCCTTCAATCAACATTACATCATTAAATGGTGGAAGACTCAGATAATTTATTTTTCATTTCCTAATGATCTTTCCCCAAACACCGTCTCCAAAAGTCACCTTTCCCAAGCTGACTAGTTTAAGTTCAGATAAATCATTCTTGTCACCAGTCATGTGACGAGAACTCCCACTATCAAAGTACTAGTCTCCTTTAGCTGAGGATCTGATGGAAGTGAAAACGGTGTTGCAAGCATTTCGGTCACTTTTAACCCTCAAAATCTATTTGACTTTCGATTTCCTTTGAATGTTGTTTCGAGGGAAGTGAGAAGCATTTCTAAAGTTTGAGGATCTGTGAAAACAACTGGATAGTTGATAACAAAAATGTCGTTTATGACTCACTCTTCCATAGTAGTGACAAATTCATCTTAGTTTGTGCACTCTATTGGCTTCCCATGTCGAATTGCTAGAAGATGTTCCATTAAAGCCATAAGACTCTGGATCATTAGCTTTAACAAACTCAATCTTTTACTTCCCTTTGGACTGAGACTGTCTATTATGCTGACTCCCAGTTTTAGGAAATCCAAGTCTAGTGTTATCACCAGTTGTCTTTCCTTTTTTCAGAATTTCTTCTAAAGACTCAATACTAGTGTCCAACATTCTAATATTTTTGCACACTGAGTCCTTTTCATCTCTAACTTGAGAAAGTTCATGCTTTAAATCTATAGTGGTTGTTATAAGTCTATGGTTATCAACCATAAAAGCTTCAATTCTTTCATTTTGCACATCAAATGCTTTTTTATCTTCCTGCCATTTAATAAAAAGAGCATGATAAGAAGAATCTGTAGACACATTATTTACCTTATCCTAAACATTTTCTGCATATGCATCATACTCTAAAATTTAATAAGATAATAAGTCAGATGAGATGTTACGAACAAGCACTTTGACATCCTCCTCTGAGTCACTGATGACTTGGGACTCATCATCAGAATGGGTTAAAACATAATTTTTGCCTTGCTTTCTCAAGAAGTTAGGACATTCTGTTTGAAAATGACCATAACCTTCACACTCCCTGTACTTGGATGATCTTTCCTTTCAAAGGTTTATGGGACCACACTTGTCAGATTTCTTCTTATTACTTTAGATCTTGACTTGCTTGAGAAATAGAACCACCAAACTTATTGTTTTTAGCATTGAAATTGCCAAACTTCTTTCCAAATCGTTTGAAAAATAGTTGAATTGTTTTGAAAGCATTGATTTAGCAAGAGTATCCTTAAACTCTCTGCCAGAGCCTTCATAATCATCATCAGCTGAGGACTATAAGGCAATTCCCTTATTCTTCTTCTTTGGCTTTCCATCTAGGGACATCTCAAAAGTAAGCAAGGACCCAAAAAGCTCATCAACTTTCAGAAATGATATATCTTGGGCCTTCTCAATAGTGGTTACTTTCTCATCAAACTTCTTAGGTAGAGATCTCAATAACTTTCGAACTAATCTTTCTTCTGAAATTTTCCGTTAGCAATGTCCAATAGCCGAACATTAAACACAACAATAGATTCATCATCATACAATTTGAGGTTCTCGAACTTTGATGTCAACAACTGCAACCTTGAAAATTTTACTTTTGACGTTCCTTTATGAGTAATGGATAGAATATCTCATGCCTCTTTTGCAGAAACACATGTGTTAATTAATTTGAAAATGTTACGATCAATGTCGTTAAATATGCCATTTAAGGCACACAAATTTCCTAAAAATGCCTCATCTTCAACTTTAGACCACTGAACTTTTGGTTTTAAAACTTCCTTCTTATCATTAGTATTAGTGGTTGGATGAGACCATCCAGTAATCACTACTTTCCATGTCTTACTATCAATTGACTTTAAAAAGGTTGTCATGCAAGCTTTTTAGTAAGAATAGTTTGTACCATCCAAGACCGAAGGATGAGTTATAGAGCCACCTTCTTTGATCCCGTTCATGATCGAGACACCTCAAATAATGGTGTCTCGCTTTGATACCAACTGAAAAAGTGTTTGGATGACTCGTCACTCTAAACTGGATGCTAAACAAAATGTGCTGACAAGTATTGTAACATCATAATACTAACAACGGAAAGACAAGTAAATGAGCATAGGAGTTAGTGACTCAGTTTGGCGATAAATCACCTACGTCCGGGGAGCAGTGTGCCCAGGAAAGATAATCCACTAATATTAAAGAGTTAAGCAGTTTACAACGTAGTATTTATCTGTAATACATGATCACTACATTGACTCACGAAAAGCTCAACTCATTGACCACCTAGGCTCCCCCTAGATGTGAGACTCCCTCCTAAGTGTACTTAGGCTCCCCCTAAGTTTGATAATATTAATGTTAACCAGGTCAGCCTCTAACAATGAATGAGACCCCTCTCATGTTGATATCTTTCCTTAAGTCAGCGAACTCCCTTCACTGTTGATTCTTAGGATCTCCCTATGATGTTTAGCTTCTCTTTCGATGCTGAATCTTAGGCTCCCCCAAAGATGAGAATCCATTCTTCAAGAGTAATAGCTTAGGCTCCCCCTAAGACCATGATTATCTTCAATGTGTTGCAATCAACGGATGAAGAATTCGCATAGTGGAATAGTAAGCAACAAGCAAGAACATCATGATATACACAATGGTCTTAGAACAAACACTCGTCTTGCTTGATTAACAAAAGTGGCCAACAAAAAAGTTCGTCTCAGAAAACAGCATAATACTTCTTTTAAACAGATCCAGAAAAGGAAACAACTCCCAATTTGGAGAAGATAAGTCGCGCTACAATAAAGAAAATATCAGATGAAACAAATTTGTCGGATATTTTCAGATTAGGAAAAAATAATCTGTTGTCTGACACCGATGTTAAGACTATTTTGAGACATCTGCAGAAAATAATGCCTTAGAAAAATATGAAGCTAACAAATAAAAATTCCAACAGTAAAAACTAGTGTAAGAAATGAACAAATGGAAAAAAAAAATGAACTATCTATGTGAAGAAAAAGAAATGAGTATATTTATATAATTTGGTTTGAAATTGGTTCTTATCAAACCCAATAAAACTTCAAATAAATTGATCAATATATCAATGGTATGACCATTTTTAACTTTTTTTTAATTGTTTTTGTTATTAATAGGTTTAGTTCATATTACTAAGAGTAAGAATACTTTTTTACAACTCTTTTAGTTTTTTTTTTTTTTTTTTTTTTTTTAAGTTTAAAGGTATTTTTGAAACAAAACATAAATGGTTTCTGTTCAAAACTCACTATAAGGGTATTTTTTTATTTTTATTTTTTTTTACTTTAAGAATTTTTTTTTAAATGTTTGAAAGTTTAAAAATAGTTTTTTGAACTATTGAAAATTTAAATATATTTTTGACACAAAGTTAAAAATTTAAGGGTATTTTGTATAATTTAGCCTATTTTTTCACTCTATTTATTTAGTTTAAATTTTAAATTTGGTCTCTATAGTTAACATAAAGTCAAAATTTAGTCCCTATAATTTTAAAAGTTAGAATTTACTCCTTATAGTTGGATAAAAACTCATAAATAGTCGCTATAATTTGATAAACCTTTTGTCCTTACCGTAGGGACTATTTAGGAGGATTGTATCAATCAATAAGATCTAAGTTCTAACTATAAAATTGTAGGGACTAAATTTTAATTATTTTCAAATTATAGGGACCAAATTTGTAATTTAATCATTTAATTGCTAACGTTATTTTTTCTCAATATGTGGGGTGGTAGAACCGAACCTCTGGAATCAAGGTGGATAGTACGAGCTTTATGATAGTTAAGTTATTTAGTTAAATCTTGGTTAAAATACTACTTTTGTCCCACTACTTTGAAATTTGTTCGTTTTAATTCCTTCCCTGCTCGACGGGTGGGTCTTGCAGTCAAGCTCCCTTTCGCTTTTGCACTCGAGGGCCAATCTCCATCTGGCCCGAGGAAACCTACTTTCAATTGTTTAATTTTAGTCTCTATACTTTCAATAAATCTTAACCTCAGCCCACAATACTAGTTTAGTTTAGTTTCTAGAGAACTTTTTGTTATATATTAACATTTTTTATTATAAATTTTGAAAACATATTCACATATTGTATTTCATTGCATAGAAATTATTATTATTATTATTATTTAACCAATTTTGGTAAAAATAATTTTGAGGGACTAAATTTATGATTTATTAAAGGTACAAGAACTAAAATTGGACAATTAAATGTACATAGACTAAAATTGAATAAACTTAAAGAATGAGGACCAAAATGATATTTCAACCTTAAATCTTTTATTTAGTTATTCAACTACAGTTGTGTAACGTGATAATTTTCTTTTAAAATCTTTTATAATTTCTCTTTGTTATGTGGTTCAAGTGGGCTTCAGAAAATACCGGTAATACTGTGGGATTAATTATTAGTCATGAATCGAAATTCTCTTGACAATTTTACAAATAAAAAAAGTCATTAAATTACAAATTTCATCCTGCAATTTGGATAATGTTAGAATTTAGTTTCTATAATTTAAAAAGTTAGAATTTAACCTTTATTAGTTTGATATAACCTTAAAAATAATTCATCTTATTTGATAAAATTCTCAATAGCTCCCATAGTTTGATATATAAAATCAATAGATATATAAAATCAATAAGAACAATTTAGGAGAGTTTTATCAAACCATACCAATCAAAATGATCATTTTTTAAATCTAGAGGTACCAAAGAACTAAAGTTACAAGTATATAAATCAAAATAAATATTTTCAAAGTATAAGTATTAAAATGAACCAAAATCAAAAGTATCATAACTAAAATAATATTTATATGTTCCATTCAAAACTACTTGATATTAATACGATATATTTTCTTTAATCACAACAATAAAAATAAAAAAAAAAAAGATAAAAAAATAATTGTGTGCCAGATTGTTGCTACCTTCCTAAATAACTTCTTCCATTTTAGACCGATGGTTAGTTATATTTACCGTTAAGATTGGAATTTATGAGAATTACTAGTGGTAGGTGAGTGACTATTTTGATCATAGTTGCGTCCAACATTGTTATGGAATTTCCCATCCCAATAATTTTTGGTAGTGGGGTACACTTTGAACAAAAAAAAACCTGGTACCGTACTACTAGTATTTTATTTTGTTTTTTCAAATAAAGACAGTTATGTATTTATAGTGGTGAGGAGAGGATATATATACGAGAATGTGGAAGAGAGTATCACAAATCTCGGAGTACGGATGTTCAAAAAATCGATGACCTAAAAAAACCGATCAATCCAATCCAATCCATGCGATTTTGGTTGGGTTATCAACTCATTTGAGTTGGGTTGGGTTCAAATAAATGGAAATTTTATGAGTTGGGTTGGTTCATAGATTCATCTAATATAACCCAGACCAACCTGAATCAACTCGAATTTATTATTAACTTTAAAATATATTTTTTATTAGTTATAACACAATTATTTATATATATATCGATTTTTAATTTTATTTAATTCCAATATCTTTTTTAGATAATTTATTCTTCAACAGTTCTTAAAAGTAGTTTTTTGTACTATAAAAAGAAAATTTTCACTATGTAAATTGAAATTGAGTTGTTAATCTTAATTCAATATTGGAAAATAATTAAATTAGATTTTTACATATTTACATTTTACTTCTTTTTAGAATACAATTTTAAATAAATGATCCCATTAACCCGAACCAACCCAATCCAAATATTTTAGGGTTGAGTTGGGTTGAGTTCACTCTAATAAGGTTATTTGGGTTGAAAAAATTTATAACCCGAATAATTAGATTAGGTCTAAAACGTCTTTCACTTCTTAATAACGGTTATTTGGGTTGAAAAATTTATAACCGAATAATTATGTTGGTCTAAAAAGTCTTTCAACCCAAACCAACCCATGAACACTTCGGAACATTTTATATGGAGAATTGAAATGAAAAAAGAAAAAGGAAAAATTTATTTGCATCCATGTTTTGTGCGGCCCAACTAATATAATATTTTTTTAAATATTTGTGTGTGAATAAAAGAAAGGGGGACAGGTGTATCCTAAGCTACCGCTAATCATTCCCACAACAAAAGCATTTGAATATTTAGAATCTGTTTGGTAGATAATGTGAAACTAGAAATTTGAAACAAGTAATTTAATGAAAAAAATTGTTGTGAGTTACTCACTAAATATTAGTTGACCACAGCCGATTAATAATTGATGTATGAACATGTTTTTTGCCAAATTTTATTTTGTTATATTATCTAATTTATAATACATTACGTAATACAAATTTTAATTGTTTTAGAAAATGAATTGAGTTTATAACATGACATAACCATATATCAAAATGTATTTATTTTTATTCAATATCATTCTACATTTTAAATTTTAAAATTCACAATCTGAATACAATGAAAACATAAAATATTGTTTTTCAGAATTTACACAATTTGAATCATAGAACTCGAAAATATTTTTCAAAAATAAAATCTAAGTTGTTCGAAAAATATATATTTGTTGAATTTAGTAAATCTGAAAAACATAAAACAAAATCCGGATGGTCAACTAAGTATGTCCTTACAAATCTAACTATAGTCGTTGAGATTTACAAATGTATCAAAAAAAATATTTAAATTTGATTTTCTTTTTTTAAAAAAATTATATTAAGATTGCCTTCATTAGTATAATGGTGTTGTCTCTATCTTTCTTTGTTTCGACTAAAAAATTTAAAAAAAAAAATAATAAGAAAAAGGTAAAAGTAGAGTAAAGCTAAAATAAATTCGGAAGAAAGTTAGAGAGAAAGACATAGCACGTGCTAAATTTGATGTCATGAAGTTGAGAGACCAAAACAAAAAACCATAGTACAGAAACTTTTAATACAAAGAAAAAGTTACATTTGACTTTATACTTTGATGCACTCACACAAATAAATATTAAAATATTTTAAACAAAGAGTAAGGAGAATTTGATGAGATGCACTTATTAAATTATTTTTTCTCTAATTTTCTCTCAAAATATATATTACCATGATTTAAAGAAAAAAGAAAAAGCCAGAAAAGAAGAAAGGTTATTTTTGTACAGAGTGAGGAAGAGGCAGAGACGACGAATCCAAAGACTAAAGATATTAATCGGATATGCATAAGATTGATTACAATATGAGAAAGGAGAAGAAGAAAGAAAGGCGGTTTGCTTACTGTAATCTTGACAAAACAGCGGCTTTCAGAGCTTCATTGGTGGAGAAACCATGAGGAAGCCTAATCAAAACATCTTGAAGCATAAAATCATTCACATTTGTTATACTAGCATGATGAATGTGGAACTCCAGATCTCGAAATGCACCCATTACAATGGAGGATGGGAAATTCAAGTTCTGTGATTGAACTCTGATCATTGCATCGGAACCTATGATTTTCACCTCCACATCGAACCGTATGGCGGCGGCTATGGCATTGTTAGCCTTTGTCTGCTCCTCCGATGTGGTGGTGCTCTGGTTATCCATGCCTTCTCCGCTGCTACCGTCGGATTTCTTCGAATCCCTCAATTGAACTTCCATCTCCTCCACTTTCGCTTTCAGTGCGTTTATATACGAAACCGCATCGGAAAGCAACGACGCTTTGTCCATTCTTGAAACATTTGGAACTACCGATCGTAATGCGTAGAATCTGTTGTTTAATTTCTCTCTTCTTTGCCGTTCTGCTTCCACATGGTTCATTGCATTTTCTTTGCTGATATTTGGCTTCCGTCCTCGTTTTTGCCCGGTTTTTTTGGCCTCTGTTTTCGCAACAGGGCTATCGGAATCCGACAGCTCCGGCCACTCCCCTGTTTTCGATTTTTTCCTTGATGGGGTTTCGATTTCTTCCTCCGGGACTTCGCTTATAAACCCAATATCCTCAAAATTAAAGTCCTGATCCAAAAACGGAAGTGGCCTACTACTGGTATTCGTGAAATTAGATAGATCCGAGTCGAAAAGCGATTTTATCTGTTGGATTAAGGTCCAATCCTCGGGGATGATTTGTTGGGAAGCGAGTTCCAGGACACCGTAAGAAGTTGGAACGCAGAGGAGGGTTTGAATGCCGTGAGATTTGGCTTCTTTGACTCTATGGCAGTCGTAAAGCTCGAGATCGTCAGGGCCGGTGAGCCAGACAACAGAACCAGAGCTGAAGGATTTACCGGGAAGGCCGTCGGCGGCGGCGAAGGAGCAGGTTAAGGACATCATGTAGAACCAATCGAGGTCCGTTGGGTCGTCGGGGAGGAGAGGGGGAGAGTGGTCAGAGGAGGAGGAGGTGGGTTTAGAAGGGGATTGGAAATGGCCTTCACGCCATGAGAGGAAGAGACCGCCATTGTCGTCGGTGGTGGTTTTTCAGAAGATAGCGTAGGCCCAAGGGAGTGGCTGAGTATGGAGGAGAAATTGGAGGCGGTGGTGGAGGGAGGAGGAGGAGGAAGATGAAGGAGAAAGAACGAGGTCTTCCATGGGTGATGGGTGATGTGTGTGGTGGTAATTGTTGGGAAATGGTAGGATTTATGTACCATGATGTTGTCAGTGTGAGAGATGGGTGATGGGGAATTGGAACTATGCTACATAATTAATTACAAGAACACTATGGTCACGTCACGGAATCGTGATCGAAATGAAATTTCACGACCTCAATAATAAACATAATTGAATTAGTTTTTTTTTTTTTATCATTTTTACTTAAAATTATAAATTTATCACTTCTTATTCTTATAACGATAAAGATAATAGATATTACATTATTTGATTATAAATTTTAAGGCAACTCCACATCTCATTACGATTATTGAAACTATATAGATAACACAAAAGTAATCAATTGTGACTCACTTTTTACATAATGGCTCATTTAATTCATGGAAATAAGAGGTGGAAATGAGAAATTTTATCACCACATTTAAGACAAGTTTTTAACCTTGAGAATAAAAATATTTTACTCAAAAGGCATTTCATATTCTCATTCATGAAGATTTTTCATAACCACCCAAATGACGAGTTTTCTCTATTTCCAATGTTTTTTTTTTTTTTTTTTTGTCTCTCTTATTTTTTATCTTTTCATTTTATTTGTTTTTCTTCTTCGTTGATAATTAATATATTTAACTTTTATAAATATGTTTAAATGAAATTTATAATTGACATATATAATTAATTTTATTAATAACAATGCTAATATAATAATTTATTCAATTATTATGAATTAATATAAAAAATCACAATCTTTTTAAAAAATATGCAAAACTATAATTATATTACTTAAATCCCTTTTTATTGGTAAAATGTATTAACATTATAGATTACTTATTAGAATCATTAATTAGTCTTTTAAAAATATTAATTAATTAACTAGTAATAAAATAAATTAATTTTTTTCAATTAAACAATCATGTACACTTGTACTTCTAGTTTTAATCTATAATCATAATTATTTTTTTATAATTAAAAACATGGTTTGATGATTTAAAATCAATTAGTTTATACCAACTTCTTTTGTATATATGGCTTATAATTAACATCAAACAATTAGTTAATTAACTCTTCAATTAACAAAACTACCGAAAAAAAAGGAAAATAAATATTTAACTTAATTACACACATTTTTTTTAATAAAATTGATAAAATAAATGTACAAGATAAAAAAATTAATTGATAATAAATATATTAAATTGGTGGATGAGTGAGTAAATTTAGTTAAATTTTAATGGCTTCAAATTTATTTAATAACTTAATATAATAAAAATAAATTAACAAAGGAAAATTAATTATTAAAATTAATTTTATACTTTATAATTACATAAAAATATAACACATTCTTAAACATCCTATTCTCTTTTCCATACATAACCAAACATACATCATATCAAACTATAAGATCTAAATTATAATTATAAATCATATGGACTAAATTTATAATTGAAAATTTTATGTATAAATATTAGTTTTTTATTAGTATGTGAATAGTACTAGTTTTATGATAATTGAATTACTTAGGCTACGTTTGGTAACCATTTTATTTTTCGTTTTTATTTTTAAAAATTAAGCTTATTAACACTACTTTCACAACTAAATTTCTTCTTTTTGTTATCTACTTTTCACCATCGGTTTAAAAAACCAAACCAAATTTTGAGAATTAGAAAAAGTAGTTTTCAAAAAGTTATTTTTGTTTTTGAAATTTGGCTAAGAATTAAACCATTGTACTTAATAAAGATGTAAATCATCTTAAGAAATGTGGATGAAATAAGTTTAATTTTCAAAAACAAAAAATAAAAATCAAATGTTTACCAAACGAGACTTTAGTACAACTGTTTCAATTTTGTTACGTGATAAATTATTATTATTTTTTAATCTTTTTGAATTTTTTCGATAAAAAAGAATGGTAAAATAGCTTGATTAATGATTAGTCACAATTCACTTGATAATTAAAAAAAAGTGTTAAATAGCAAATTTCATCGTTATGGTTTGGATAATGAAAGAATTTAGAATTTAATGGATTTAAAAATTAGAATTTAGTTCTTATACTTTGATAGAAGCTCCTAAGTAGCTCTTAAGAGACTATTTATAAGAGTTCTATTAAAAACATATGGACTAAATTCTAATCTTTTATATATAATAGATATCAATTTGGCAATTTAATAATAATAATAATAAAGAATTATGTTAAAAGATACTTATGGTCACTAGACTTGCAAGAAATTAATAACTTAACTAACGTAGTCGCTTATAACCAAACTACTTACGTAAAGGCAACTTTATTCTTCACTTTAGTATCTGACATAGTGCTAAGTGGTAACTGACATAATGCTTATAATATCAACCTCAAAATTAGAGGTTTAAATCCTTACCCCAACCAAAATGAGCATAGTTTAACTGACAAGTACGTATATTATCAATTTCAAGGTCAAATATTCAATTCTCGAACCCCACCTATTAATTCAATACCTTTACAAAATAGAAATCCGGACCCACGTACATTGTAAAAAAAAAAAAAAAAAAAAAAAACTACTTCCATTCTACACCGTTGGTTCGTTATATTAGGATTGGAATTTGTGAGAATTTACAAGGGTAGGTGGGAGACTATATCGAGGGTTTTTTTTTTTCTTTATTTTCCGGAAGTTGGCTGCTAGTGTGATAGACGATTATTGTATGCTAGTGGATGAACTATGAAGAAATTAACAACTTAATTTCTGAAATTTAGTATGCCAAGGTGTCTTATTTATTTATTTTGAAAGAAGTTTGTGTGGTGTTGGTTATGTAGTATTTTCTAATAATTTATTTTGCCATTATACATTTAAAATGTATAATTTTAATATATGTTCTACTAAAAATGGGCCATTTTGACATTTTTTTTATTTTTATTATTTTTAAGAATCAAAATGACCATTTTTAATGGTACACGTATTAAAATGAACTAAAGTTAACCGTGCATTATTCAAAATGACTATTTTAAAAGTAAAAAAATCAAAATACACTTAACTGAAAAGTAGGATGACTAAAATAATATTTATACAACTATTTGATTTAAACTCAATATATTTTTCTTTACTTACAACAGAAAAATAAAATAAAATAAAAAATTCAATCGCATTGTTGCATTAAGATTGAAATTTGGGAGAATTTGTAGAGTTAGGTGAGAGAATTTGTGTTTTTTTTTGGAAGACTATTTTGAGAGTTTTTTTAGTACAATAACTACGAGGTAGAGAATTAAACCTCCGATTTTTAGGAATAGAAATCATGTTAATACCATTAAGTCAAACTTATATTGACAAACTATTTTGAAAATTGGTCGCTAGTGTGACTAACATTTATAATTTATTCATGCATCCAACAAAGGTCTCCATCCCAATAATTTTTTATAGTGGGATATACACTTATGGCCGCTAGTATTGTATTGTTGTGTTCTAAAATAATCACAATTTTTTTTTAATAATATATGGAGTGAGGAGATCGACCTTTAATCTCAGTTATAATATATGTATTATGCCAATTGAATTATATTTATTTTAAGGACAAGTTATATATTTATAGAGGTGGAAAAATGTGGCTCGTATTTAGTGAGATTGCAATAGTGATACAAATAAAATATACAAAAGAAAAATGTGGCTTGTATTGAGTGAAATTGCAATAGTGCTAAAAATAAAATATACAAAAGAAGTGTAGGAGAGTATCATAAATCTCGAAGCATTTTATATGGAGAATGGAAATGAAATTAAAAAGAAATATATTAAGAGACATACAATTCTAGTCATGATTTTTTTTTTTAGACTTATAAATTAGAAAAATATTTAAAATTTTATTTTCATTTTTTTAATTATATTGAGATTACATTCATCGTTACATCAATAGTGTATTTGATATACTTTATATTTTGTACATATATCTCATGGATAACTCTTCAAAAGAGAGTTAATAGTGGTATTTTCGGATATAATTTACTCCTAGTCTTGATAGATTGTTAAGGCTTTTTGATGTTTAAATTGTGTAGAATTACTTTTGTTCTGTGATGGAATGCCTTTGGAGATCTCTATGTTGAATTATACTAATTTAGGCATTCATGAATTAATAGAATGAATTTTGAGCATTTGACATTTAATTGGAGTTAACTATAGTTATCTTGTCAGTAGACTTATGAGGGAGCATTATTTTTTAGCAAAGGTTGAAGAATCGGATTGTCGGAAGATCGATCAAGCATTTCTGAAACAATGACACAATTATTTCAGCAGAGCATACCTTAGCTAGGGTAATATAAAAGCCAACAAACCTCTTGATTTTTTAAGCTAGAAGAAGACTGAGCAACAAAATTAATTATAGCACATGAATATTTCACATGTGAAATTGGGTTGTAATGGTTGCACGACACCTTTTTGACCTAGAGAGGAATCATGAATCAAGAGGAAGAGAATCAATCTTGAATACAGAAAGCTACGGGTGAGAAAAGAGTGAAGAAAACGGCAAGACTTTGTTAAAGATATTTAGGAGGTGTTTGGGGTAATGAGTTAATTATTATAGTCCTAAGTTATTTTAGTTAGGTTATATTATAATTTGTATTTGGGGTGTAAATTATTTTAGTTTGGGTTAGAATAGTATATGTTTGAGATGTAAATTATTTTAGTTTGAGAAGAAAATAGTAAATACTGTAACAAAGAATGAAAAATGATGAATGTAAAATAATAAAAACTGTAGCGAATAGTAAATACTATAGCAAATGGAATTTTTAAAATAATATTGACTATAGCTAATTGAAGAATACAAAATAGTATTATGGTTATTATAGTCTTAAAATAGTCTTTACCCTAAACGCCTCAAAGGGTTTATTATTCTAATTATTATTCTTATATCTTTTTCTTAGCTAGTTTTCCTTTTTAGTATTTTTCCTTTTTCCTTTCTATTTTTTGTTGGATTTGTTGGTATCTATTTATTCTTAATTAAGTTAATTATTTAATATAATATACAAAATTAAGAATTTCCATTAAAAGCTAGAGGAAAAAGACAATTCATTCATAATCTTTAGTAGAGCGAACAAACATATATGTAGAAAATAACAAGTTTTTTAAGCGGTTTTTTATTGGGTTGTTGGAAATTTAAAGGTCCAATGGCATTATCATAATTATTGAGTAGTGGCATTTTTGTAATTATCTATTCTTCTTAAAAAATAGGGCAGTATTTTTGTGTAACTCTTTTTTGGAGAGAAGTACAGCCACAAGGGAGAAGATAGCCTCCTGGGGGTTTCATCTGCTGAGGTGCCGCCGTTGAAGTCCACGAGCCGCCTGAAGCAAAACGTCCACCGTTGTCCGTGGGTGATGGGGTCTGACTTGGGCGAGCGTCCGCAGCGGTGGCGTGGGTGTCCGGCGAGATTGATTTTCGTCCGGTGAGCGAGGTCGACGGCGAGATTGATGTTTAGCGCTGTCTCTTATACACATCTAGATGTGTATAAGAGCGAGCGTCCGCAGCGGTGGCGTGGGTGTCCGGCGAGATTGATTTTCGTCCGGTGAGCGAGGTCGACGGCGAGATTGATTCACGTGAAGGAGCAACGGCCGGTGGAGCTTGGTCTAAGTAGTGGCGTGGACTTGAATCCCGCAGTTCGACGGTTCGCCGTGGAGGCTGAGTCCGGCAGCGGTTGTCGGCAATGAGAGAGAGGCGCGGGTCTACACGTGGTTCGCCGGTCAAAGGTGGGTAGCACACTGTTTTGGGCTGTTTTTGCAGCGGGTTGTTCTCAGTTTTCAAAGGCGACATTGTGTGCGGATCGCTCGATATCAGTGGATACAAAAATTATAGATTAGTGATTTCGTTGATTATCTGTAATTTGTAAAATTCCTTTATTGCTCATTAATAAATTAATTCAAGCTGGTTCTCAAAGTGGATGTAGACCAAACTGGTCAAACCACTATATATCTTGGTGTTCTTTACTGCTTTCATTTTATTTTTGCTGATTGTTTGCGTTCTGTTTGGCCATCTAAGTTAGGTTCGAAAACTCTCACAAGTGGTATCAGAGCTCCAGTTGATCCAAAGAGGTTATGCGGTAGTGTGTACTGACATATTCTTTGTTTAGATTTTTTTGTTGGAATTAATTTGACAAATGACTTCGATGTCTACACGTTTGAAGTTTTTAAATTTGATGGGAAAGGTGATTTCGGGTTATGGAGGAAAAAGATTAAAGCTATTCTGGTACAACAAAAGGTAGCTAAAATCTTAGACGAAGATAACCTTCCACCAACAATACAGAAGCTGAAAAAAGGAATATGGATGAGATGGCCTATTCAACAATAATTCTGTATATGTCAGATGGAGTGCTTAGGCTAGTAGATGAGGCCACTACTATAGCGGAGTTGTGGAAGAAATTGGAAAGTCTTTATTTGTCTAAGTCCTTGCCAAATAAATTATATCTAAAGGAAAAATTCTTTGGATATAAGATGGACTCAAGTAAAGGCTTAGAAGAGAACCTAGATGAATTCCAGAAGATTATAGTTGATCTCAATAGCATCGGTGAGAAGATGTCGGATGAAAATTAAGCAGTTATTCTTCTGAATTCTTTACCAAAATCGTATCGAGAAGTTAAGACAGTTATTAAATATGGACGGGATTCATTGTCCATGGATATAGTGTTGGATGCCTTGGGAACGAGAAATCTCGAGATTAAAAAGGAACGCAAGGATGAAGAGTTACTCATGGCCAGAGGCAGAAATGAGAAAAAGAACGGAAAAGGAAAAGAGTCGAGATCCAGGTTGAAATCAAAGGGGAAAAGCAAAAAGTATTTCCTATGTCATAAAGAAGGACACTTTAGAAAGAATTACCCTTTGAATAAGAGCAAGGAAGCATTAAGTAGCAAGCATACAGGGGATTCTAGTGTAACAAATATTACTGATGGGTATGATTCAGCAGAGGTTTTGATGGTGTCCAGCAGGGACATTCAAAATGCTTGGATCATGGATTCAGGGTGCACATTTCACATGACTCCTAATCGGGATTTCTTGATTGACTTTCAGGAAAATGATGGGGGATCAGTTCTGCTTGGTGATAATGGTGCTTGTCATGTAAAAGGAATTGGGTCATTCGAATTGCAACACATGATGGTATGATCAGAATTCTTACAAATGTAAGGTACAAAACTCAAACGAAATCTAATTTCTCTAGGCGAATTAGATAGAGCAGGTTATTCTTATAAATCTGAGAATGGAGTTCTGAAGGTTATCAAGGGTTCTTTAGTTAAGCTGAAGGGGACCTTGAGGAATGATCTTTATGTGTTGGAAGGTACTGCAGTTTCAGGTAGTGCTGCTATTGTATCTGGGAAAGAAATAGATAAATTTATGTTATGGCATAACAAATTAGATCATGTGAGTGAAAGAGGTCTACAAGCTCTTTCACAACAAGGTTTGCTTGGAGGAGTTAGAGACATTGAACTCCCATTTTGTAAACATTGCATAATGGGAAAGTCTACCAGAGTGAAGTTTGGGAAAGGGAAGCATTCTACTAAAAGAATTTTAGATTATATTCATTCAGATTTGTGGGGTCCTACAAAGGTACCTTCTATGGGAGGTTTGAGATACTTTATGTCAATCATTGATGATTTTTCAAGAAAGGTGTGGATATATCCACTAAAACAGAAGGATGAAGCTTTTGGGAAATTTCTTGAATGGAAAAGCAGGTTGAGAACTAGACAGGCAAAAAGGTAAAATATCTAAGGACAAACAATGGTTTAGAATTTGTGAATCACAAATTTGATAAATTTTGCAAATCTGAGGGAATTACAAGGCATTTCACTGTTACGTACACTCCACAGCAGAATTGTTTAGCCCAGAGGTTCAACAGAACAATTATGAAGCGTACAAGATGTCTCTTGACAAATGCTTCATTACCCTTGAAATTTTGGGGGGGAAGCTGCCCAAACAGCTTGTTATCTTATTAATAAGAGTCCGTCTTCCACTTTAGGCCTAAAGACTTCTCAGGAGATAAGGACAGGAAAAACTTCAAGCTTGGATCATCTCAGAGTGTTTGGATGTTCAACTTATGCTCATGTTAAGGAAGGGAAGTTGAACAAAAGGGCACTGAAATGTATGTTTATTGGCTATCCTTAGGGTGTTCAAGGATATAAACTTTGGTGCTTGGAAGAGGGCAGAAATAAATGCATTATCAGCAGAGATGTGACCTTTAATGAAACAGAGATGACATTTCGTGTCAAAGAGTAGCAGAAACAGCAGACAGTTGATCAGGTTGAGGCAGAGATTAGAATTGATTCTAAAGCACAACCATCAGTTAGTTTAGGTGATTCCAGTGATCAGTCATCCAGTTCTGATGTTAGACAGTCTCAACTGTAGAGAACTTTGATTGATGAGGGAGCTTTTGGTGAAGAAAGCTCAAGTGGTAGTGACCTATAGAACTATCAGCTTACACGTGACAGGCCTCAGCGGGTGAGGCAAGCTCCTACGAGGTATGGTTATGCTGATTTAGTTGCTTATGCTCTTACTTGTGCAGCTGACAGTATTGAAGTAGAGCCTCTTACTTTTGAGGAGGCTATTATATCTGATTTGAAGAAACAGTGGAAGGATGCTATGGAAGCAGAGTTGTTCTCGTTGAAGAATCAGACATGGTCATTGGTTTTAAGGCTTCCTAATCAGAAACTCATTCAGTCAAAGTAGATTTATAAAATCAAGCCAAGTACAGGAGGTGACACAAACCTAGGTATAAGGCTAGACTGGTAGCCAAGGGCTACACTCAAAAGGAGGGAGTTGACTTTCATGAGATTTTCTCTTCGGTGGTGAGACATTCGTCCATTCGATTAATTTTATCTATTATTGTTCACTTTGATATGTTTGTTGAACAGATGGACGTTACCATAACTTTCCTTCATGGTGAATTGGAGGAAGTGATCTACATGGCTCAACCTAAGGGCTATGAGGTGAAAGGAAAGGAAGACATGGTTTGTCGTCTTCATAGGTCCATCTATGGACTGAAGCAATCGCTGAGACAATGGTATATCAGGTTTGACACCTTTATTCTGAAGCAGGGGTTTCACAGGAGCTCTTATGATGCCTGCGTGTACTGGAAACTATCTCAGAAAGGTACATATACTTATCTACTTCTGTATGTAGATGATATGATTCTGGTGTCTAAGGATTATTTTGAAATCTGTGATATCAAGAAATGATTGAGTAATGAATTTGAGATGAAAGATTTAGGTGAACTGAAAAGGATCCTAGGCATGGATGTGAAAAGAGATAGAGAGAAAGGTTTGTTAACCATTTCGCAGGAGAGTTACGTGCATAAACTGCTTGAGAAGTATAATATGTCTGGTTGTAAGGCAGTTTCGACACCCTTAGCATCTCATTTTAGGCTTTCTTCACCTCAGTGTCCTGTTACTGAACAAGAAAGGTTAGAAATGGCTAATATTCCCTATTGTAATGCTGTTGGAAGTATTATGTATTTGATGATTTGTACTAGGCTGACTTGGGATATGCTATGAGTATGATAAGTAGGTTTATGTCAAATCCTAGGAAGAAGCATTGGAATGCTGTTAAATAAGTGCTTCAATATTTGAAAGATAGTACCAGTGTATCATTGTGTTTTAGTAGGGATTGTGATAAATTAGCACTATTGGAAGGCTTTACAGATGCAGATTATGCTGCAAACCTTAACAAAAGAAGGTCTCTATCAGGTCACATTTTTCGTTTGTTTGGTAATGTGATCAGTTGGAAAGTTGCTCTTCAGTCAGTTGTTGCCTTGTCTACTACTGAGTCAGAGTATATTTTAGTAGGTGAAGCTGTGAAAGAGGCAGTGTGGTTGAAAAGGATAGTTGGTGAGTTGTTGTCGCAGGAGTTCATTCCTATCGTCCGTTGTGATAGCCAGAGTGCTATTCACCTTGCGAAGAATTCATCTCATCACGAACGGTCTAAGCATATCGATGTCAAATTTCATTTTATCAGAGAAGTTATGGCCCAAAAAAATGTTGAACTGGTCAAGCTTTGTTAGTTAGCCCTATTTTTTTTTCTTAAGATTGCTTGTGGTGGTTTTGCAGTTGTCGCAAATATTGTCTTAGTAGTTGTCACAGAAGACGTTATCTCTGCATTATAGTTTTTCTTTATTTATAAAAGTTATACATAATTATTTTTCTAGATATTTACCTTGTTTAAGGTGCAGTTTATTTTTTTTTAATGGAGATTTTATTTCCTTTTTTGGCCACGATTTTTAAAAGGAGAAAGTGTTGATCATATAGGGTTGCCGAATTTTATTAATTGATTGAAGTCTTAATGTTGTGTGAGGCCAAACTAAGTAACATTGGGCTTTTGATCTTTTCTCACTATATTCCGTTGTGCGAGCTTATTGATTGAAAAGTGCAAGACCTAGAAGATGGATCTATGTGTTAGAGGGAGTTTAAAACATTGCCATTGAGAAAGGATTCTTGGTTTTAGGGGGAGCCTAAGACTACATTATTGAGAAGGAGTTCTCCATTTTAGGGATGATCTAAGATTCATCAGTGAAGGGAGTTCATTGAGAAAAAGGGAAGATAATATTGTTAGAGAGGAGTCTGACATACATTGAAAGTCGAAGTATTTAACACTAATATTAACACACTTAGGAGGAGCCTAAGTTCTTTTGAGAGGGAGTCTCACATCTAAGGAGAGCTTAGGTGATTTGTGAATTAGGCTTTACGTGAGTCATTGGAGTAGCAGTTGTATTGCAGATAAGTACTATATTGTAATTGTTTGACTCTTTAATATTAATGAATTATATTTCTTAGGCATTCTATCCCCAGACATAGGTGGATTTAACCGAACTCAGTTACCAACTTCTATGTGTTACTTTTTTATTTCTTGCCGTCATTTTGTTGTCAGAGTGCATGTTTGTACTCTTTGTTTAACATCCGTATTCTGAGTGATGAGTCATCTTATCTTCTTTTCAGCATCACCTTTTTAAATTTAAGAGTTTTATGTATCAATTACTTAAATTTGCGGTGCATGCAGTTTGATTAAAAAAATTGAAAATTTTCCTCTCATTAGTCATTATATAGATATTTTCATCGTTCTGAGGGCCTTGCTATTTCTAACAGATTTCTTGATGTCATTTTGTTGCTAGAGTGCATGTTTGTACTCTTGGTTTAACATCCATGTTCTGAGTGATGAGTCATCTTATCTCCTTTTCAACATCACATTTTTACATTTAAGAGTTTTATGTATCAGTTACTTAAATTTGAGGTGCATGCAATTTGATTAAAAAATTGAACCTTTTCCCCTCATTAGTCATTATATAGATATCTATATATATTGTACTTAAACATCCAACTCCTTTTTTAGGGGGGAGAAAGCCCCAATTTTCAATATGGAATCATTTAAAATGTCAAATAGAATTGACGTAGAATCAATTTAGGCATACCGTTGTAATTCTATTTTCAAAATATTGATATATAATTTTTATATTTATATAAATTTTTTTTAAAATGTAGGAATTAATATAATATGAAAGGCTAGAATCAAATAAATTACATTTTAACGACTGGTTTTTCATATTCACTTCTTCATTCATTTTTCACTACTTATTTTGAAAAAGAAAAATATATCTAATAATGTTTCAGACTACATTCATCGTTTTATAGAAGAATAATTTTATTTAGTGATTTTTAACTAATTAAATGTAAGATTTAAATTAATAAACTTATTGGTATAACTTTAATTGATAAAACCTTGAAAGTTTAACCATATAAAATTGATTTTTCTTTTCATATATATTTTACTCTTTGATATCTATAGGCTACATTATTTTTAATAATATGTTAAATAGAAGAATCTAACATCTCACCTCAAAATTCATGTTACATATATTAGTTAGAACTATTTGGGTCTCATAGCCTACATTTTGATAGGTTGGTGGTTCTTTCCATTTCCACGTAAAAGAAACACATAAAAAGGTGTCTAGTTATCTAACCACGTGAGGGTAACGATAGAGGTGGGGATATCTATTCCGATTTTCTCTCTTTAAGTTACGTGTAGTTCTTTTCGATTGCAAGCATTTCTAATTCTTGGTTTTACTACTTAGTGTATGTTTATGACTAATTTGACACTTTTAACTATATTTGAATGTCTAATTGCTAAAAAGAAACTTGCATAATTCGTACTTAATGTGTATTCGATAGATGAATATCACGAATTGCATCGGGTGTGTTTATTGGCTTTTTCCAAAAAACTCATATATAGCTTCATCTATTTAGGGTAAGAGTGAAATCAATCAATTGATTAGTTAAGGCTCTGTTTAATAACCATTTTATTTTTTGTTATTTTTTTAAAAATTAAGCCTATAGACACTATTACTATCTTCAAATTTCTTCTTTTGTTATCTAATTTTCACTAATGTTTTAAAAAATCAAGCCAAATTTTAAGAACTAAAAAAATAGTTTTCAAAAAGTTGTTTTTTTTTTTTTTGGAACTTTGCTAAGAATTCAACTATTGTACTTAAGAAATACGCAAATTTTTGTAAGAAATGTGGATGAAATAGACTTAATTTTCAAAAACAAAAACAAAAAATCAGAGGGACACTTGATTCAAAACTTTTCTGAGTCAAGTACACCATTGTAATTGTAGGAGGGAAAGTAAAAAAAAGAAGCTAACCCGAGCTTCGCTTTCCACCTCATCATAGCCTTGAAAAGCTCAATTGATACATTCCACCTTTCGGACAAAGACCTCTCATGGTAGGAGGATTTTCTTTTTAAGTGACATTGCCCGTGTGTGCTTGCATCGTAGACCTACACCTCTAAATTAAACTCTCGATGAGATTTAGTTAATTGTTTGTTTCTTGCATTTTCAATTCTCCACAATTGAATCTTTGCCCGTTATAAATATTATTAAGATATTTTCAATTCTGATGAACTATCAATGATAAATGCTGATAGACACCGATAGACTTCTATCAATGTCTATCAATGACATTGATAGACATTGATAAAAGTTTATTAGTGTCTATCAACGTCTATCATTGATAGTTCTAAAATTTTGCTATATCTTGTAAATATTTTCAATAGTTTTACCATTTTAACTAATTTCCCATTTAAATACATACTCTGTTTAACCTGTACAAACATAAAGCTATGTGTAATTAATTTGTTGAAATATAGATAAAGATAAGTACTAAAATGATTACTGGTTATGTATTAAAAAAATGGTTACTTTAAAGTTAGGTAATTAAATAAATGTTTTGAAAGTTTAGGGTTCAATCAACCATAAAGTTCATAAACAAATAAATATTTTATAAGTTCACAAAAGTAAAATAAAATAAAATTTGGAAGTTTAAGGGAAAGGAGATGCAAACTTTTACATTATTGTTGTAAAAGTTTCTACAAAGAAAGAAAAGTATAATGTTTTTCATGTTATTAGAACACTTTTGAAAATATTAAATGGACAATTTTCCTATCCAATAAAATCAAATGAAGAATGAATTTATATATCTTTTGAATTAAAAGGAACATGTAACTTCACTCAAAGACTTAAAAATATTACTCTATTTAATTAACATAGGTGTTCTTAACCTAGGTGTCCTTTATAGGTAAAAACTTTTTATACAAAATAAAAAAGGAGCTTTAAATTAGGAAGAAAAACCTTAAATGATTCAAATTAATAATAGAATCATTATTTATGAGATTACATAATAATATTGCACTATAGAAAAAAGTTCTAGTTGTATAAATATATAGAGTTGATAAGAAATGTATTAATTAATGAAGGATATTTTCATTAACGAAGATTACTAATTTTTTTTCCCTCGTTGCTTTGTTCCTTTCTTAACATAGGTGTCCTTTAAAGGTAAAAACTTTTTACACAAAATAAAAAAGGAGCTTTAAATTAGGAAGGAAAACCTTAAATGATTCAAATTAATAATAGAATCATTATTTATGAGATTACATAATAATATTGCACTATAGAAAAAAGTTGTATAAATATATAGAGTTGACAAGAAATGTATTAATTTATGAAGGATATTTTCATTAACGAAGATTACTAATTTTTTTCCCTTGTTGCTTTGTTTCTTTCTTAACATAGGTGTCCTTTATAGGTAAAAACTTTTTATACAAAATAAAAAAAGAGCTTTAAATTAGGAAGAAAAACCTTAAACGATTCAAATTAATAATAGAATCATTATTTATGAGATTACATAATAATATTGCACTATAGAAAAAAGTTATATAAATATATAGAGTTGACAAGAAATGTATTAATTTATGATGGATATTTTCATTAACGAAGATTACTAATTTTTTTCCCTTGTTGCTTTGTTCTTTTCTTAACATAGGTATCCTTTATAGGTAAAAACTTTTTATACAAAATAAAAAAGGAGTTCTAAATTAGGAAGGAAAACCTTAAATGATTCAAATTAATAATAGAATCATTATTTATGAGATTACATAATAATAATATTGCACTATAGAAAAAAGTTGTATAAGGATATTTTCATTAATAAACATTACTAATTTTTTTCCCTCGTTGCTTTGTTCCTTTCTTAACATAGGTGTCCTTTATAGGTAAAAACCTTTTATACAAAATAAAAAATGAGCTTTAAATTAGGAAGGGAAACCTTAAATGATTCAAATTAATAATAGAATCATTATTTATGAGATTACATGATAATATTGCACTATAGAAAAAAGTTGTATAAATATATAGAGTGACAAGAAATGTATTAATTTATGAAGGATATTTTCATTAACGAAGATTACTAATTTTTTTCCCTCGTTGCTTTGTTCCTTTCTTAACATAGGTGTCCTTTATAGGTAAAAACTTTTTATACAGAATAAAAAAAGGAGCTTTAAATTAGGAAGGAAAACCTTAAACGATTCAAATTAATAATAGAATCATTATTTATGAAATTACATAATAATATTGCACTATAGAAAAAAGTTGTATAAATATATAGAATTGACAAGAAATGTATTAATTTATGATATATATTTTCATTAATGAAGATTACTAATTTTTTTTCCTCGTTACTTTGTTCCTTTTCTTTTGGCGTACTGATTTAATGATCTATCAATCAATTGTGTATTAATTACACAAATATCACATATATGGAATTTGTTTCAGAAACATAACCTATCTATTTAATAATATCTAATCTAGCCACGTGATAGCAAAATTTATGGCTTCTTAGAGATGACTAATTGGATTGGGACAAATGCAAAGGAAGATGAGATGGAAATGGATGTATGGTAGATGAAATTACATCATGTTTATCCTAGGTGAAATGTAATAAATCAATCGTAATCTGAAAGTAGACCTCATTTGATTAAATTTATTATTAATTTACTTGTGTTCCGTAATCATTAATGAGAAATTTGGCCCATTTACAAGTTTGTAATCAAAGAACTCAATCCAATTGAGACGTGGAGGGTGACAAATCTTGCATTCCAACATTACATGGGACCCTAAACAGTAATTATAATGAAACAATGAATGTGATAGATTCATAATGCTAAGTAAATGTGATAAAAAACAATACAAGTACATTTGTGATTGTTTCCTATTACGATTGATCTGTCAATGGAATCTCATTATGATTACATCAATTTTCATTACGAATTGGAAAACGTGGCCTTAATGTAATCTAGTATAGTTAATGAACATGAACACATAAATTGGTTTGTCATCTAATGCTCTAACTCAAGTATAAACTCGACATTTAGCAAGTAGTACTCGAGATTACTCCAAGGTCGAATTCTCATAGACAACCATTTAAGATAGAACAACTGAAATTGTAAAAAAGAAAAAAAGAAAAGAAAAGAAAGATGATATGTGCATTGAACCGTAACCAAAGTTCGAAATATCAATATCGATAGAAATATCGAGGTCCCAATTTTATGGAAATTCAATATCGATGAAAATTATGGGAAACTTTATGAAAATTGATGGAAATTGTTATTATTCATTAATGAAACTTTGATTGTGGTTGAATTAGACTATAATTGACCATTTTTAATAACCATTTCTATAAAGTAAGACAACATTTAGATGTTTATAGTAAAATATTTGTGTAAATGTCAATGTAAGAGTAGGAATTTAAACAAAAATGAAAAATAATTACTACTCCATTTCTCATAAATTTTTAATTGTAATAACGATCACTCGATGGTCTCTCCGCATACCGTCGGGCTAACTCCACAAAGCCCGACAGTCATTCAAATACCATCGAAAAAATCAAACGTTATTCTGACGGTTACTTCCATACCGTTGGCCTAATCGTAACAATTTCCCATAAATCATTTCATTTATATTTCTTATTTTTCAAAAATCAAACTACTCCCGACAGTTGCTCGACTATCGTCGGGAGAATTTAATTTTATCCCGACAGTGTTGTTTCGACCACCGAGAGAAGAGAAAGATAGCCTGGCGATCATGATGTTGGGGTTGATGCCCTAAATCTCATAGAGTCTTGTAGTTTGTAAACACTTATATGAACAAACGGTTTTGTGATTTACAATATATGATATTTTATTCACTTCAGTCTATGAAATATGAGATATTTTAATTGCATTAACCAAAAATCAATAAACTAAGATCCATGGTTATCGTTGTAACTTAAATATGTATGTGGAGACATACAAGTGGATCATGTTTTAAGTGATAACCTAAATGGTCTGTAGTATATGGATAAGGAGGGATACCTTATCCTGGTGACACTACGAGTCTACGTATTTTCAAAGCTTTTGACATCTTAAATTACTCCTGCATTGTATGAACATTCAATTTATCAGTTAACATGTTTGTACAAAAAAATCACTAACAATACATACTGTTAAAGTCTTGCTCTCGCCAATCTCGCTTATCTCACTCTCGCCCTATATTGCTATCGCAAAAATCGCTCTCTACCTTGTCTGACTTTAACTATACCTTCTTCGTCCTCAACCAATGCAACACACATTAAAAACACATTGAAACCCAAAATAAAAAAAACAGATGCGACTGATTAAACCCCAAAACCCACCTAAACAAAAGAAACCAACCTAAATAGACGAAACCAAGAACTTCGCAAACGAAACCAACCTAAATAGATGGAACATTACATGCAAGACAAAAATTAAATTCACTTACCCAAGAACTTCGATTAAGCTAGTAGATGGACGATGGTTTTGCAGAGTAAGATTGAACGAAACTTATACGAGAATTTTGAGCGACTGGGACAATCGTTGCGTTTGAGCGCATGTGTATCGTATAGACTGAAGGGCCATTTTTGTAATCTCATACCGTGATGACATCAGCAGAAGGTCAATTAATAATTTTTTTTTTATAAAGTTGGGTCATTTAGCATTATGGGCCAATTAGGTCATCGACCCAAATTTTCCTACAAATTAACCAAAAAAAAAAAAGAATAAAAAACCTTACTAAAAATTCATTGTTCGGTGTAAAGTAGGTGTCGTTAATTCTATCTATCCAAAAAAAATGAAATTTATTTAATCTCTAACTACAACTAAAACTAACACGTAGTAATAGTGGAAGTAAGAGGTCGATCCCAAGAGAACCGCAAATAATTGGCCCAAAAATTGACTATTTGAATTCCTAAATGCAAAAGATTAAATGAGGGATTTTTTTTTTTTTGTTTTAAGAACTAAAAGAAACTAACTAAGAAAAAGACAATAATTGATATAGTAAATTTATTGGTGAGAGAAATAAGGAAGAGACTGTGAGATAAAATTCAATGGAAATGAAATCTTGGGGATTTTATATAACTAGAAAATTTTATCATTGACATAATAAGAAATCATGTAATTATATTATTTAATAGTTCATTAAGAATAAATTCCTAATGCTCTAATTAGCTAATTTCACAATTAACCCTAATCTATGTCTTAATTACTTCCTAAAGATATTTCACAACTAATCCCTAAATTGCATTGAACTCATGGATTTTCTTAACTATTCCAATCTTGAAATTAAAAGACTAAAAATTCAAGATTGATTACATGAATGTTCTGAATTAATAGATTCTTTAAAGAAAAGAGGAAAAGAAGTCCACATTTTCTATCAAGACTACTAATTTTTGCAACTATAATTACAATTTTGTTATAGAACCATGCAATTTTTGCATACAAAAATTAATTAATCTTGATTCATTGATTCAATCTTAATCAATTTTATTCTAAATCTCAGCAAGAATATTAAAAAGAAAATAATTACATGAAAGAAAATTGAAGAAGTGTAAAGAAAATGCCTAATTACATAGTACCCCTAAGAAAATGATTTACTTACTCACGGAGGTTGAATTTCTTTAAGCATTCCATTGATAGTTGCATATTGATACAAGTTTGAGTACAAATCGATTCAATCTCATAGAAAATTACAAGAATCGCTCTTAGAAATCGAAATCTCTCTATAAAAAAATGGGCTTTTCTTCTTCTAAGTTTTTCTCTCAAAAGAATGATGGATTTTCTAAAAAATGATATATCTCTCTTCTCTTCACTGAAGAACTGAACTCATTTATACCAACAGGAAGTTGTCGCAAAGCGCACGGATGGATCACATCAAAATCCAGAAAGAAGAACGAACACATGGAGTTTTTCTGTTTAACACTCGCTCCTCGATACTCGATGGCCAATACTCAATCCTCGACGCTTTGGATTCTCTTTACTCGATTGCTTTAACTCGATGGAAAATGCATCAGAAAAAACTTGATGACTCGATGGAAGATGGTTGAATACTCGATAGTCTTTATTCGATGCTATTTGACAGTATTATGCTAAATACTCGATGGTTGATGATCCAACAGTATTACTCAATGCTCTTCTGGGTGTTTACTCGATTCTTTTCAATTTGTTGATTTTCTTGGTCATTTTTATATTTTTGGCACAATTTTCTTGTAATGACTCCAAAATTCTTCGGGGGATCGTTTAATCCTACAAAATTAGCAATTAAAGCAAATAATCAACACAATTTTAGGGGAATTAACATAGAAAATATACATCCTTTAAAACCTACCATTCATTTACAAGCTGCAAGTTCACCCCCAACTATTCAAACAATGCTGGTGCAAGCTGCAATGGTGATTCAATAGCCACATCTTATACCTTCAAACCCAAGATTCTAGTCAGATACTCCATCACATTAATTCTGCTTCGTTTGTCATCAATCGAAATGGAGGCTCCATTGAAGAAGGAGGGTGAGAATAGAATGAGAGATTTTCGAGCAATTGGGTGTGAAGTGGGTGCGTTGAGAAGAAGAGCTTCCATTAGAGTTGCAAGAAGGCAAGCAATCAGACTTGGAAAAGAAAAAGAGGGGCGTCGTCGGTGGAGACGAACTACACCTGCTCCTTCCTTTGTTTTCTTATTTCGGTTAAGTGAGGGAGGAAAAGAGAGAGAGAAAATAAAAGGTGGGGCTAAGGCTTCTCTTTTCTTTTGACAGGGAAATGAAATGGGGGAGGGAAGGAAAAAATAATATTAAAAAAATATTTAAGATTTAAAGGAGAGGGTCCGAAGGAAATAAAACACGAGGATTTCCATGAGTAGCGGAAGGGATCGTTCCAAATTCCATTCAGATTGAACACAGCTAATTACAGTCTAACCGGAAACTAACAAGTCATGCATAAATAGAAATCACAATATACTATACAATGATACAAGAGATAGAGGATGCGTACCTTTGAAGAACCATTCTTCAAGAATCCATCGAACAATCTACAATGCATCCATAGACAACAACACTTGAACACAACGATCACCCCACGAACAAAACGAACAACCAACAGCTCCTCGAACCCAATCCAGTCCAACTCGATTCACGAACAGAGTAAGGACACTACAACAAGTGTTACCTTGATATTCTCGGTGTGAGAGTCTAGGAGTTGTGGGCTCTGTATGATATTGGCTTGTGGAAGAGACTGGAGGTCTACGACTGAGTAGACGATCGAGCAAGTGGAAGATAAGAAGCTGGTCTGTCAATGTGCTCGATCGTTTAGTAAATGAAGCCTATCACATAGATTTTACTACTTGATCGTGTAGCAACGATCAGCTGAATGACTATCATATAGTCAACTCTACATGATCGTTTAGTCTCTTCCAACGCTATCGCTTAATAAAACAATTTTACTTGATAGTTTGTCTCTGTGAGAACTTTTCGAATTAGGCAACACACAAAATTAGGAAAACAATTTTTCTTTTATCTCACGGTTACCATAAAACTACCAATAACCTCCCACTCAATTGGTTATTAAAGAAAAAGAATTAATTATCACATAATTAATTTATTATAAATAAATATGATAATCATTTTACCATATTATATTTATAACCTATAGTTTTAATATTTCATCATATGAAACATATAAATCATAATTCTTTTTCTATTTTATGGTACTTAATGTAAATCATATTTTTATTAATTCCTCCACTTGATGTATCTCATACATCACTCCAATTATATCATATATAATTGAATTTTCTCTTGTTAATTTGAACAATTCAAATCAACCCCAAAATCTAATTCTCAACTTGAATCCATTGAACTACCAAGGGGATCTTATGTACCTGTAGAAGGTCCAACGGTATATGAATAACTGACTAAACTCTTTAGTCATGGAATCCACCATCCCTTAACTGCCAGACACTCCACTAAAGACCGACAACTGAACTCTCCTTACTACATATATATTATGTGTCCATATCAACAAATCAACAGTGCGATAACCCTTCACAGATCGCTCATAAGTACAACTGAGCCAATAACGGTTATGCCCCTGTAGTTACATCTAACTTCTTAAGTACCACTGATTCCTCTAATAGTCACTATGTTCAAGACCCGGAATCAATCCTTAAGGGAGCAATCTATCTACTTACCCCTGCTTCGAGGAAGGAGTGAATTCCATCTTGTGTAACTGAGTTCTCAGCTCCTCAATCAGACAAATCCCCCAAAAGGTAGTCTTGTTGAGTTGGAAATCTAGCGATTCTCACCCATACTAATCAAAGGATCGCCCTCATTGGCAGGAGTTCCCAAAATAATCATAATTAAGGTCACGTCACTTATGGTCATTTTAGTGAGATGTAAGTCTCAATTATCAACGACGTTATATAAAGAGACTAATCATCTCGTGGTCTGATCTTATACAAACTCTTTGTATAGGACACCCCCACTCGCATGTCTCCACATGAATGGTCAGGATCAAACCATCTTAGCAGTTTACAACACTTGTAAATATCTACAAAGCGGGTCGTATCCGTAGTATCACAAGGATAAGGTATCCCTCCTTTATCCTTATACTACAGACCATTTAGGTTATTACTTAAGGTATGATTTAGTTGTATGTCTTACATACATGCTTAAGTTTACATACAATAATTATGGATCTTGGTTTATTGTATATGAGTAAATGAAAATAAATTAACTCTTATTTTATTAATAACAATGTGTATAAATTGTTTACAAACTACGAGACTTCGAGAAAATTAGGACACCAATCCCAACAATCTCCCACTTGTCCTAATACCTCAGGAGACTAATGTACAATACATGAAAAATAGTACAATATACAATAAACTAGGGCATACTCTATACCCCAGTATATCTCCCACTTGCCCTAGACAAGGTGCCGCATGTCCTGTAGGCCCAGACTTTCCTGATGACCCTCGAACACTTTAGTCGTGAAGGCCTTTGTAAACGGATCAACAACGTTGTGCTCTGACGTGATCTTCGTGACTATCACATCACCGAGATGCACAATCTCCCTGATCAAATGATACCTCTGTTCAATATATTTCCTCTACGATGACTCCAAGGTTCCTTTGAATTTGCCACAGCCCTGTTGTTATTACAATAGAGTGTGATCGGCAAAGACTATTTGGAACAACTTCCAAATCTGTAAGGAACTTCCTAAGCCAAATAGCCTCTTTAGAAGCTTCACAAGCAGCTATGTATTTAGCTTCCTTAGTGGAGTCCGTGATGCATCCTTGCTTGATGCTTCGCCAAACTACAACCCCTCCATTCAGAGTGAACACTGACTCTGATGTCGATTTTCGAGAATCTCTATCAGTCTAAAAGTTAAAGTTTGTGTATCTTGTAAGGATCAAATCCTTATCTCCATAAACAAACATATAGTCTCTCATTCTCCAAAGATAATTGAGAATCGTTTTGACTGCCGTCCAGTGATCTAATCTTGGATTGGACTGATATCATCTGACAATCTATACTGCATAGAAAATGCCATGTCTAGTATATAACATTGCATTCATTAAGCTTCCAACAGCCGAAGCATAAGAAAATCCATCTCATTTCCTCAACCTCTTGAGGTGTCTTAGGAAACTGCTCCTTAGACAAAACAATTCCATGCCTGAAGGGTTTTAAACCCCTCTTAGAATTCTGCATCCTGTACCTGAGCAACATTCGATCAATTTACGATGCCTGAGACAAGGCTAACCTCTTATTCTTACAATCCCGAATGATTTGGATCCCTAGAACATATTGCGCCTCTCCCAAATCTTTCATTTGCAATTGGGTGGCTAGCCACGTTTTAATGTCAGTCAGAAAACCTACATCATTCCCGATGACTAGGATATCATCCACATACAACACGAGGAAAGCTACTGAACTATTGATGATTTCTTGTAAACACAAGGCTCATCAACGTTCTGATCAAAGCCAAACAATTTGATCGCACTGTCAAATCTAATGTTCTAAGATCTAGATGCTTGTTTTAGCCCATAAATGGACCTATTAACCTTGCAAACTTTTTGCTCTTGATTTGGAACAATGAACCCCTCTAGTTGAGCCATGTGGATGGTCTTCTCAAGATTACTATTTAGAAAGGAAGTCTTGACGTCCATTTGCCATATCTTATAATTATAAAATGTGGCTATGGACAAGAATATCCTGATAGACTTCAATATGACAATAGGTGAGAAAGTTTCCTCATAGTCCACTCCCTTAGCCTGGGTATAACCCTTTTCCATGAGTCTAGCCTTAAAGGTCTACACCTTTCTATGTACACCTCGTTTTCTCTTGTAGATCCACTTATACCCTATAGGTTTTACCCCATCAGGCAGATCCACAAGTTCCCAGACAGAATTGAAGTACATAGACTCCATTTCTTGGTTCATGGCTTTAATCCACTCATCTTTGTCAACATCCTCCATTGCTTGCTTATAAGACACTAGATCTTTGACCCCATCATCAGACATGATGTTTTGGGCTTCAGTCAAACCCATGTAGCATTTTGGTGGGTTCATAACCCTCCCACTACGTCGAGGCAGTCTCAACTCTTGAGATGGTTGACTAGATGAACTGACATCAACCACTCTTGTTGATCTATCAGTCTGTTCAACAACTCTTGTTGAACCCTCAGTAGTCTCATCAGAAATCTCATGTAAAACAAGCTTACTTCGTGGTTTATGATCCCTGATGTGGTATTCTTCCAAGAAGATAGCGTTTATCGACACAAACACTTTGTTCTCACTTGAATCATAGAAGTATCCTCCTTTCGTTTCCTTAGGTTAGCCTAAAAAAAGGCAAACTTTCAAACATGGTTCCAACTTCTTAGGGTAGCCATAAGAAAGTGGACTAGAGATTCCTAAATCTTGAAGTGGCATAAACTACTTTACGGTCTCTCCACAGGTCAAAAGGTGTTTTAGAAACACTTTTCGAGGGAACGTTGTTCAAAGTTAATATGCAGTCTCCATTATGAATCCCAAAAATGAGTCTGAAAGATGAGCATAACACATCATAGACCGAACCATGTCAAACAAGGTTATATTTCTCCTTTCTAATACACCATTCTGCTGAGGTGTACTTGGGGCCGATAGTTGAGACGTAATTCCATATTTTATCATATAGTTCTGGAATTCGAGGTCCATATACTCTCCACCATGATCAGATCGTAGTGTTTTTATCTTCTTACTTGACAAGTTTTCAACTTAAGTTTTATACTCCTTGAACTTGTGTAACTGAGTATAAAACCTTTTCCAGTAAAAGGTCATTTGATCATTTTGTCTTCAAGGCATGATTCACATACCAACAAGCAGTTTTCTTCTAAACTATTTAGAAGTCCACATTTCACCAACTTCTCAATCCTATTGAGGTTGATGTGACCTAACCTTACATGCCAAAGATGGTCGTTTTCCTTAGGAGAGACCTTTGGTCTTTTTGCTGCAGTTGTCGCCGTTCTGAACATTTCAGTATTAAGCAAGGCTTTTATGACTAACGACCTTAGATATATAATTTAGTTTCCATTGAACCAAAACCAATCTCCATACCATTCTTGAAAATAAACACTTTGCTCTTAGAAAAGGAGACGATATAATCTTGTTCAATGAGACAAGAAACCGAGATTAAGTTCCTCCTAATATGGGGAACTACAAAAATATCATCTAGTAACAGATAACGTTTCTTGTCAAAAAATAACTTCAGCCTGCCTACAGCAGTAGTTGAAACAACTTTACCAGTACCAACTTGAAGAGTCAACTCTCATTCGTGCAACTAAATCTTTGGTAAGAAGAAACAACGTGATTAGTAGCATCTGAATCAAATATCCAGAAAGAATCATCATTCTCTACCAAACATGTCTCCAAGACAAATAAATCACATTTACTATCTTTACATTTTGTGAACCCCGAATCCTAATTTCTCTACTTGAGTATGTTCCCTATGAGTAGGTTGATGTGGAATCTAGTGTGGAATGGTAGAGAAAAAGTGAAGATTTGAAGAAAAGAGGAAATTTGGAAGTTTAACTTTTGGGAAAAAATTTGGAAATTTGGCAAGTATAAATTTTGTGTGTTGAAGCGTTGGAAGGGTGGTGTTGATGAGTTGGAAGAGTGATTGGTGAAGGCATACGGTTGAAAAAGGAAAAAGGAGATGATGCATTAAAAGGAACATGAGTAGGTGAGGCATGCATGGAAGACCCCATGCGTCGAGCGCCTGCGGCCAGCGTCCATGCCATGCAGCGAATAGCCTCGGCAGACGCCCTGCCCCTACATCCGAGCAACCTCGGCGGAACGCCCTGCAATGCATCGAGCGGGCACGCCCATGGCGTTGAGCGCCTTGGTCGAGCAGCCATGCCGTGCATCCGAGGTGCCCTGCCATGTAGCCAAGACACGCAGCCCAATGCGGCCAAGCACGCCCATGCGGCCGAAGCGAGGCGACGGATGGCCAACAATACGCCGCACGCCCATGCGTGCGAAGCAAATACGCCTGATGCCACCGAATGCACTCGATCAGCATCAAGGCGCCACACGCAGCCCATGCGGCCAAGCATGCCCAATGCGTCAAGCGGCCAGTGCGCCCATGCATCGAGGAACCAGCCTATGCAGAGCGCCTATGCGTTGGTGGCCAGCACCATGCGCCCATGCCAAGCAAGCCGTGCGATGCTACCTAATGAGCCATGTGTCGAGGATGGACGGTCACCTTATACGTTGGTGATGGTTAGCTTCTTGCAATGGCTAAGTTGAATTGTAATGAGAGTGAATTGGCTTGCTATGCATTGATGATAGGCTATGCATTGAGTATGGATTATGTGTTGAACGTCCAAGAGTTGGACGCATATAAAGGATGAGATCAGCGGGAGAACATCATCAAAACCATGTGTCTTCTTGGTAGGAAAGCCTTAAGCCTTAATAATTTGATGTGGTGGCATCAGATAGAAGACTCATGCGTTGGCAACGTGGGAGGAAGACACTTAGCTTACGATGATCACAACATGTGTTGATGGGGTGAGAAGAAGACACTTGGCTATACAGCCAAGTAGGTGGTGTCAACTCTGGAGAAGGTTTGGACGCCTATAAATAGGGCCAAAAGACTTCATTTTTAGATCACAATTCAAAAATACTGTAAAAAGAGTGGGAGAGTTGAGCAAACCTTGCGTGGGAGCCAAATCCATGCGTTAGTCATAGAGGATGCATTGGACAGTAAGGTCTGAAGAGGACGCATCAACTTGGGACGAGGAGTTCTCCCAATTTACTAGTGAGTTTGGAGTGATTTTAAAGCCACCTGAAAGCTCTAAAAGTCATAGTTTTCAGGGTAGGGCTGCCAGAAGAAAAGCTTGAAGGAATCAGGCTGGAAATGGAGAAGAAGGCAGAAGGGTCAGGCTGTCGAAATAGCTTGGGCCAGTCTTGGATATTTTGTGATTCTGGCCAAATCACGAGGAGTTCTGAGCTCAAAGTTTAGGGTAAGCTTCCTGAGATATTTTAGAATATGTTTGTAGAAGTAAGTATTTCAAAATAAGATTTAGAACTATGAGTAATGTGAGCTGTAATTTGAATCTGGATTCTAGGGGTGAAAAGGGAGCCCGAGGTAGAAAAAGGAGCTACTAGAGTGAAAAGCTCCTAAGCAGTCAAGGTGAGTGGCTAAAAAGTTGACTAAAAAATTTGCTTAAAATGTTTGATTGCAACGTGTTATAGAAAGCAGGTTTTAAAGAAGATTATTCTCATGCCAGCTAGTTTTACAAAGTGAATTACAAGCAAACCATGAGTTATGTTTTAAACGCATACATGTGTGAGAAATTGTTGAAAATCGATTTATATGTGTTAAATATACTCAGCATGCATTAGTACCTTTAAAGCAATATTTTTATATGTGTTATACTTTACATGCTTTAAAGAGAAAGTCATTTATGACTAGTTTTACTTAAAACGCGATACCGAAGGACATTTGAGAAGGTATCCACCCAACTAGATACTGAAGGACATTTGAGAAGGTATCTATTGGTACTGAAGGACGTTTGAGAAGGTACTAAACCAACCAGATACTGAAGGACGTTTAAGAAGGTATCTGAACAGAAGTATCTAAGATATGACGGTACTTAGTATGGCCATGTGCACGTAGGTAGTTAGAGTTAGAGATTGAGCCAAAGGATTCTCTCTTGACTAGCAGTTGGTGTTGGGATTGTTTTATCCACAGTAAGGTTATTCTCAACTGAGAAATAGTTTTACTGTTTTATGATTAAAATAACTTTATATGTTTTATGCTTGGAAAATGTTTATATTGCAGTACAAGTACTGTAGAAGCTTATATTTCAGTTAAACTCTTTATTGAGATTTTGCATGAGAATCAATTATCTTTCTTTAGTCACTCACTGGGCACAAGCTCACCCCATTTTCAAATGTTTTCTTTTCCCCCCGCATAGGTAGCGCCTCTGAAGATAACTCTGCATCTTCTCTACCACTAAAGGAATAAGAGATTTGTAACCCGTCAGTTTAGGTGGTTACTGTTAATATTGTACACATGTTACTGTTGTTCATATAGGGACTAGGGCTTTTGGGTTTTGGGACTTGTGAATCTAGTGTTGTAATGACTCTAAATATGTTATGTTTCTAAATTAATAAATTTTGACTTAAGACATTCCACTGTATATAGTTTATATTTTGGTATCAGAGATATTCTGCAAGAGTTATTAGGCAGTAAGTGTCAGCCAAAGGGTTGATAACTGTTGCAGTCACGCCCTTTCTCAGGCTTAGAGGTTAGTCTGAGGCGGGGTGTGATAGCTTGGTATCAGAGCAAAGGTTTACGTAAAACCTGGGAGAACGTTGAGTATAAAGTTTGGGTTAATACCAGCTTGGTATCAGAGCAAAGGTATACGTGATCTTGGGAAAGGTTTGAGCTAGCATAAGGTTTTGGGTGAAAGAGAGAGTTCATGCATTAGATTATGTCCCATAGATAAGTCCCTAACATGTGTACCTAATAATTAGGCAAAGATGTTGAGGAGAAGTGGCAAGCGGAGCAAACAGACTGAGGAGAGGAATGTTGACCCTACCAGCGGAGGTCCTAAAGTTAGACGGGACCCAGATCCAAAGGGGAAAAGAGTTAGAGACTCAGTAGAGTAGGAAGCAAGTTCTACAAACGAGTCGAGTACACCAAGGGTAGGTGTAGAACCCCAGATGGAGGATCGAGTATTTGATAGAATCACTCAAAGATTGGCGGCAAGTGTAGGATCGATTCAAAACGGTTCAAAAAAGAAATTCAATGTCAAGAGGCTAAAAGCTTTAGAAGCCACGACGTTCAATGGAGCCACAGATCTAGTAGATGTTGAGATCTGGTTGGATTTGATTGAGAAATTTTTTAAGGTTATGAGGTGCGCTGAGGACTGTAAGGTCGAGTTAGCGGCATTCTTGCTGCAGAAATTGGCTGAAAAGTGGTGGAAAGTGGTAGAGGCTAGAAGGAATAGTTCG
>NC_052360.1:68472607-68476685 GCF_009727055.1 Benincasa hispida | reverse complement strand
TGTTATGGTAATAGGAATGTGAGTTTCTAGTGCGGACAAGCGGGACATTTCAAGAGAGATTGTTCTCAACTAGGTCATGGAGCACAGAGTGAGCAAATGGGAGTTACCCAGCCTAGAGCGACCGAAACTAGAGGTGAGGGATCCGGTGTAGCTAAACAGAAAGGCATAGCTGGACGACCCCAATAGCAGTAGTAGTAGGGTAGAGTATACGCTATGACACACCAGGAAGCAGAAGAGGCTCCGGATGTCGTAACTGGTACGATAACTTTATGTAATCAATCCGCTTATGCATTATTTGATCCTGGTGCTACGCACTCATTCATATCTAGCATGTGTGCATTACATATAGATAGAGTGCCTGAGCGTATGAATGAGGATTTCTTTATCTCTACGCCTGTAGGAGATACTCTAGTTGTACATGAGTATTACAGGAATTGTGAAGTAATTCTTGGAAATAAGAGTTTTTGGGTTAACTTAATTCCATTAGAATTACTAGAGTTTGATGTTATCCTAGGTATGGATTTCCTAAGTAAATACCACGCCACTATAGATTGTTTTAAGAGAGAAATAGTGTTTAGGAAACCAGGTGAAAAAGAAATAACCCTGGTAGGAAATAAAAGAATACTTCCAGGAAGCTTAATATCAATAGTAAAGGCTAGGAAATTGTCGAGTAAGGGATACGAAGCCTATTTAGCCTATGTAGCAGTTTTACAGGATAAGAAACTGAGACCTGAGGATGTACCTGTGGTACAAGAATTCTTAGATGTGTTCCCTGAAGAATTATCAGGCTTACCACCTGATAGGGAAATAGAGTTTACAATTGAGTTAGTTTCGGGTACAACACCTATATCCTAGGCACCATATAGGATGGCACCAACGGAACTGAAGGAACTAAAAGTTCAGTTATAGGAACTTGTAGACAAGGGGTACATTAGACCTAGTGTGTTACCTTGGGGAGCGCCAGTCTTGTTTGTTAAGAAGAAAGACGATACTCTTAGATTATGCATAGACTATAAACAGTTGAATAAGGTGATCATTAAGAATAAGTACCAATTGCCACGTATAGATGATCTCTTCGATCAGTTAAAGGGAGCCACGGTGTTCTCTAAGATAGATTTGAGATCGGGTTATCACCAGTTGAAGGTGAAAGGCACAGATGTTCCAAAGACTATATTCAGAACTAGATATGGACATTTTGAGTTCCTAGTAATGTCGTTTGGATTGAAAAATGCTCCTGCAGTATTTATGGACTTGATGAATAGGATATTTGATCATTATTTGGATCAGTTTATGATAGTTTTCATAGATGATATACTAGTATATTCTAGTAGTGCAGAGAAGCACAAAGAACATCTGAGGATGGTGTTACAGATTCTAAGGGAAAAGGAGTTATATGCCAAATTTAGTAAGTATGATTTTTGGTTAAACCAAGTCGTATTCCTTGGGCATATAGTTTCAGTTGACGGAGTTAGCATTGATTCCCAAAAGATAGAAGCAATAGTTAATTAGGAACGATCCCTAAATGTAACTGAAGTACGCAGTTTTCTAGGTTTAGCAGGTTATTATAGAAGCTTCGTGGAGGGCTTTTCTAAGATAGCTCTACCATTGACAAACCTGACCAGAAAAGATGTGAAGTTTGAGTGGTCGCCAGAATGCAAGCATAGTTTTCAAGTATTGAAACAGAGGTTAGTGTCAGCACCAGTATTAACTCTACCTACACCAGGTAAGGAGTTTGAGATTTATTGTGATGCATCCCGACAAGGGTTAGGATGTGTGCTGATGCAGGAGGGGAAGGTAGTAGCTTATGCTTCTCGACAGTTAAAGAGGCATGGATGTAACTACCCACATGATTTGGAGTTAGTAGCAGTTGTGTTAGCTCTAAAGTTATGGAGACATTACCTATTTGGTGAGCGATGTCATATATTCACGGATCATAAAAGTTTAAAGCATATCTTTGATCAGAAGGAACTAAACTTGAGACAACGAAGATGGCTCGAGTTGATCAAGGATTATGATTGTACCATTGACTATCACCCAGGTAAAGCAAATGTGGTAACTGATGCTCTAAGCCGAAAAACGAGATCAGCTAGAGCTAGTATCAATTCAGTGAAGGGTACACTGATTCATGAGTTGTATAATGCTAAGGTAGCATTATCATTCGGTCAAAAAGGAGGGTTATTAGCTTCATTTCAAGTGCGTCCTACGCTCGTAGAAGATATTCTACGCGAGTAGTTAAAGGATTCTGATCTTCAGAAGTTAGCTGAAGAAGTAGATAAAGGATTGAGGACGGACTACCAATTAAGAGCTGACAAAGTGCTATTGAAAGAAGGTAGGATATGCGTACCTAAGGACTTATCACTTAAACAAGATATTCTAGAAGAAGCACATAGTTCGGCATATGCTATGCATCCAGGCAGTACGAAGATGTACAGAACATTAAAGAGATCGTACTGGTGGCCTGGTATGAAAAGAGAGATAGCAGAGTATGTTGACAGGTGCCTAATATGTCAACAAGTTAAACCAGAAAGACAAAGGCAGCATGATTACTTAATCCACTCCCAGTACCAGAGTGGAAATGAGAGCATATTACAATGGATTTCTTGTTTGGATTACTTAAGACACCAGCAAGCTATGATGGTATATCGGTAATTGTGGATAGATTGACAAAAAAAGCTAAATCTTTACTTGTTAAAGTTACTTATACCTTAGACCAATTAGCCAATTTGTATGTTGATCGAGTCGTAAGTCAGTTTGGAGCTCCAGTTTCTATTGTATCAGATCGAGACTCCAGATTTACATTAATGTTTTGGCCTAGTTTGCAGAGAGCTATGGGAACCATGTTATATTTTAGTATCGCTTTTCATCCATAGACGATGGTCAGTTTGAGCGGACAATCTAGACATTAGAGGACATGCTGAGAGCATGTATATTGCAATTCAGAGGCAGTTGGGATACGCATCTGTCATTAATCGAACTTGTGCAACAGACATCAGACAACGTTAAGATTATAAGAGATAATCTTAAAACGGCTCGAGATAGGCAAAAGAGTTACGCTGATAAGCGGAAAAGAGAACTAGAGTTTGAAGTTGGTGATAAAGTATTTCTGAAGTTATCTCCATGGAATGGAATACTCAGGTTCGATAGGAAAGGAAAATTAAGCCCAAGATATATTAGACCTTACGAGATAATAGAAAGAGTTGGCCCAATGGCATATCGATTGGATTTACCCTCAGAGTTGTCTCGTATTCATGATGTGTTTCATGTGGCAATGCTTAGAAAATATGTGCCAGATCCTACCCATGTGTTGCCTGAGCAACCAATATAGTTGAGAGAAAATTGATCTTATGAAGAGGAACCAGTGGAGATTCTGGACATAAAGAAACAGGTCTTAAGGAATAAAACAATCCCATTGGTAAAGATACTATGGTGGAACCATAGCACGGAAGAAGCAACGTGGGAAGCCGAAGAGCAAATCAGAAACAAGTATTCGCAGTTGTTTAATTGACGGACTTGTAACGAAATTTCGAGGACGAAATTTTCATAAGGGGGAGGTAAATGTGAACCCCGAATCTTAATTTCTCTACTTGAGTATGTTCCCTACTAAGACTAGTGTGATGAGTCGGTTGGGAAACTAGAGTGGAATGGTAGAGGAAAAGTGAAGATTTGAAGAAAAGAGGAAATTTGGAAGTTTAACTTTTTGGAAAAATTTGGAAATTTGGCTAAGTATAAATTTTGTATGTTGATGCGTTGGAAGGGTGGTGTTGATACGTTGGAAGAGTGGTTGGTGAAAGCATGCGGCTAAAGAAGGAAAAAGGAGATGATGCGAGGCATGCGTTGAGCACCCTGCCAAGCAGCCATGTCGTGCGTCGAGGTGCCCTGCCATGCAGCCAAGCGCGCAGCCCATGTGGCAAAGCATGCCCATGCGACCGAGCGAGCGAGTGATGGCTAGCATACGCTGCATGCCCATGCATTGAAGTAGCACGCCTATGCCCCGAAGCACCCGGCCAAGCATCAAGGCGCAGCCCATATGGCCAAGCACGCCCAATGCGTTGAGTGGCCAGCAGGCCCATGCGTCGAG